>NC_143586.1:10831285-10981683 GCF_048544385.1 Mastigoproctus giganteus | reverse complement strand
ACAATGGGCCTGGTAGTGAACCCTGGAGGACTCCAATAATAACATTAGTCCCACAAAGAGTAGCCCATTATACCATTGTCTTCTCCTACTTTGCCTTTAAGCAACTTGTCCTTAATGTCACTCTGCTCCAATCTAGATATGTCTTTTATGTGCAACAGTATCAAAACCTTAACTGAAATCTAAGTAAATGATGTCAAATTATTTTTTTCATCCAGTTACATCGTGTTACTGTGTACCCAAAAAAAAAAAAAAAACCTGCAGGATGGAAGCCACCTCAACAATTCATTGAGGGAAATGGACCATAATCTGCCATGCTGGTCCGGTGCAGGTTGGCAGATTGACCGTATTTAGCAGTCAAGGGCTTGAACCCCAGTCTACTCAAAGAGAGTATGCTACTGCACTCCCGCTCCTGACCACTCAGCTATGGAGGCCTCTGTGTACTTGGATACCAGTAAGTACACATACCTACTGGTATCCAATCAGACTAGACAAACAAGATCTCTCCTTAACAAACCTATGTTGTTATTACTGTATAACTGCATTACAGTTTAGATCAGGCATGAGCAAACTTTTTGGCTGAAGGGCCACATTAGGAATTCAAAAAGAAGGCGGGCCGCACGTAAAATACTATTTTTAGATATATATTATTTGCTATAATGAAGAAATACAACATAAAAAAAAAATTATTCTCTAACAACCAAGAATTTAATGAGATGAATGGAACTGTTTTACATCTTTTAACATTTTTTAAATTTTGGGTGTTAATTTGGTAGTCGAGATTCTTAAAACTGCTTGTAAATGTTCATCGGTGATAATCGTAAAGAATTTTTATTTAGATTCATGATGGAAAATGTTTGTTCACATATGTAGGTTGATGGGTCACGCACTATTGCCAAACTTGTCTCAATTTTTCGGAAGTCGCCAAATCTTCGTGAAAAGTCGTCATTCAAAGTATTGATAATTTCACAATATTTTCCAAATTTACTTTCTGGAATCTTCAACAACTTCGTGGTTGGAAAGTGGTCTACCTTGTTAATCAATAAATGTCGAAGGAACAACTGGAGTTTTAATTGAAATCCATTCAAACCTTTTACCATATCATGGGCGTATAAATTTTTCCCTTTTAACACGGTGTTGAAAGTATCAGGGTAAATGCAAATTCACAAATCCAGTTATTATCAGTTAATTTGCTATAATAAGGAATATCTGTGTACTCAGATTCAATATCTTGAAGAAAATTAACAAATTGTCTGTGTTTCAGGCCCCTCGATCATATTAAATTTACTAGTTAATTTACTAATACAAGATGCGACATGTTCAACTTTTAACACATTTTTACATAATACTTGTTGATGTATAATACAATGAATTGTAATTAAATTATAATCAGGGTAATTTTCACAAATTTTATCCTGAATTTTCTTTAATGCTCCAACATTTTTACCTGTCAAACTTGCTCCATCAGTTGCTACGCTTACCATTTTGTTCCATTGTAAATTATATCTTGTTAAGCATTTTTAAACTTTTTCAAATATATCAGCTCCCGTTATTTGATCTTTAAGAGATTCCATTGAAAGAAGCTCTTCAATAATTTCAAAATTAGAGGTACATCCACGTATGAAAATTAATAACTGTGCAGTATTCTTTTGGTCATTACTTTCGTCGAGAGCTATCGAGTACCATGTTATGGATTCTAATACTGATAATAATTGCTCATTCAAATTTGTATTGATACATTCAATTCTTCTTACTACAGTTCACCGAGATAAACTTATATTCTCAAATTTGTGTTTAATGTCAGGACATATAATTCCAAAGTTTCAGTCATACATTCTTTAATATAGCCTCCATCAGAAAAAACGCTTGTTGCTTTTTGCAATTATATGAGAAATAACAAAACTTGCCTCTACAATAGCTTCTTGTTCCTTAGTTAGCCACGTAAACACATTTTGTTGTCTAGATAAATTTTGAATCAATCCATCAGCAGTTTTCTTTCTCGCTTCCGGAATTAAATTGGCACCATATTCGGAATGTTTAGTAGTGAAATGTCTTTTAATATTGTACTCTTTCAACATTAAGACACTCTCCCAGCAGATGAGACAAATAGTCTTGTTATTTATGTTAGCAAAAAAATATTTTGTGTTCCACTCTTCATTGAAGACACGATGCTCTTGTTGAATTTTTCGTTTTTATTCATTTTTAAAAGGGCATAAATATTATTTTTATCGCTACTGGCACCAAGATGATAACCGAAGATAACGCAAAAAAACTAACTGCAGGATGACCGTCAACGAAAACAGATTGGAACTGCAGCCAGTCAGCAGTCCTATCCTATTACTCCACCACCGCAGCAAAGCCACTGTCGTAATCACCGGCTGTCTGTTATCATAGTTCTGTGCAGTTAGTTTATAATCGCAAATTATACCATTATAAAAGCGCCCGTTGGCTCGCTCCGGTTTGCGCACAATTTCAACCACAATTTGAACAATACAGAGATGATAAAACAATTTACAAGTTGACAAATTCTATATTGTATTACACATACAAATTTATTTTTCAAAACGGCATCGCAAAAGGCATAAAATAAGTAAACTTTTTTCAAAAATACAATTAAAGCTCACAGGCCGAACAAAAATGTGCGGCGAGCTGCATGCGGCCTGCAGTTTGCCCAGGCCTGGTTTAGATGATCCCGTTTTACTTCTTTAAACATTATTTTCCCTGGAAAATAAGTCAATTTAACAGGCCTGTAAGCACTCATGCCACCCTTTGTGAATTGAGATACATTTGCACATCTCCATTCCTTCCATACTGATTTCCGCTAAATCCAGGGATCATGCTTTCAATCATGGATAAAGGTAACCTTATCTATTTTGCTGCCTGCTTTAATAACTAGACGGATTCCATCCACTGCTCTCATTTTTGTTTTCCCAGTGCTTATGCCACACCAAACTGACTCAGCACTACAGCGGCCACCCATCCACTGTATGCACTGCTTCAGATTTTGTGCTTTTAACTAAGACCATGACCCCCCTCCCCAAGTCTTGCTTGTCATTTCTATTGACATTATACTCCCCATATTCAATTGTGATTCCCTTATATCAGAGTGACACCATGTCTCTGATATCCCCACAATGTCTGCAGTTGATTTTTTTCAATACTTCAAATTCAAATTTATTTATTGTGCTTCTAGCAAGTGTTCTTACTCTTAGTTATCCTAATACAGTCAATGTATCCACTATACACATCTAAATCTTGGTATTTAAGAAACCATGAATTCCAACACCTTGCTTTCTCGACTGCTGCATGTTCTAACAGAAGCAGTCCAAGAATAACTTGGATTGTTGATTGATTGTTATTTGATTTTTAGGAGCATTAGCAACTAAGGCCATATTGCTCCGGGATATGCGGTGGTCATTTCGTGACCTTTCTGCATCCTTCGTATTTGGTGGTGACGGGCTCGAACCCCGGTCTAATCAAGAAGCGTGTGCTACGCACTGCTGCTCCTTCCCACCTGGCTACGGAGGCGCCTAGAATAACTTGGAACATCTGCCTACAGCTACTGTTAATCTAGTGGTTTTCAACCAGGGTGCCACGTAATTTGAGTTTAAGTTACTTAAACTTATTATTTTTTTAAAAATTTATATGTTTATTTCCTTATAAAAAGGTGTACAGTATCTTTAATTTTGTAGTGATCTATAATTGATGTTTTCTTATTACCTCTATATAAAGAATAAAATTATTATATATTGTATAAATTTGTATTATGAAATGTAATTTTTATAATTATATTATTGTAATAACTATCACAACATATACAGAGTGTCTCAAAAATACACGGCATAACTTCAGGAATGAGTTCCTCATACATAGACAATAAAAATATTTCATGTCAACATAGTTCCGGAAAGGCTTGGTTTCCGAGTTTTGAAGGTCTGTCTATGACGCTTAACTGTTCACATCACCTTATAGTAATTGTTCAAAATGTCCACCTTCTGCCTGAATACAGGCCTCACATCGACCTCTCATGGACTTGCGAAGACAATGCCAAATTCCTGGCATTTTCATATTGTCTCCAAGAAATCAGGCATGTTGTTTTCTAGAACGTTTCTGTATGCCTGCCCTGTGAGTTTGGTTGGAAGTACATGGGGGCCCAAATAACTTATCACCAAAAACACCCACCCAGATGTTGAGGCTGAACCACTGTTGGTGATGTGACGGAAGAATTCCATGTGGGTTTTCCTCAGCCCATACATGCTGATTGTGAAAGTTTTGGATTCCGTCTCGTGTGAACTGCGCTTCATCTGTGAATATCACTAAGGCAGAAAAGTGAGGAGTTGTACCACACTGCTGCAAGAACCACTGGCAGAACATTATTCATGCATGGCAATCTGCTGGTGACAAGGCCTGTACCCGTTGCAGATGGTAAGGATACAGTTGGTGTTCTCGTAACACTACAAATAGTCAAACGTTGAACAGCCAGTTGCATGGCTATTCTGCGTGTGCTGATTCCAGGAATGGCAGGGAATCTCCTCCTCTACATCAGGAGTCGTAGATCGCGATCATCCTCTGTCGGCAGAACGAGGTGTAAAGGTCCCATGTTCACAAAGGTGGCGATGAATACCCTCAAACGTTTTCTTGCCTAGACATCTTCGTTCTGGGAACCTTTCGTGGTACAAACGATGAGCATCCAGAGCATTGCCGTCCACCAAACCGTACATAAAGTGCATATCTGCTTGCTCCTGTTTGAATACATGGTCGGAATGGAAAACCACCAGATTCTGTCAGTACCTTGTGGTGAAGGAAATCACCTGCGAGAGATAAGACATTCCGGTTAATAACTCGGGAACCAAGAATTTCCGGAACTATGTTGATATAAAACATTTTTATTGTCCACATATGAGGAACTCATTCCCGAAGTTATGCCGTGTATTTTTGAGACACCCTGTATATTTTTTAATATTATATATACACAGAGAAAGAATCAGATCTAACAGGCAGAAAATTGAGTAGGGTGCCGCAAAATAAAATAAATGACTTAGGGGTGCATTTATTAAAAAAAAAAAAAAAAGGTTGAAAACCACTGTGTTAATCTATTAGTCTAAGTATCACCACAGGCCAGCAGTTTTCCAAACCATGATAATATTAACAAATATCCCATCTCTGTAGAAATACTCCCTTCTGTTAATAAGCACAGACCAGGGTGAGATAAATTCTAACCCAAGAGCCTCCAAGATCTCACCCTGGTCTGTGCTTATCTCCAAGAATTAATCTCCAAGGCTGAAATGATTTACAAAGCTCTCGGTCATGTACTCCCTCCTACCTTGTCTGGGCTGGACTGCAGACACTTCCAATTTAAATCCTAACTCGTGACTTTTTCTCAAGATTGCTATGTATTTGTTAATTAAATCCTCATCTCCTACCCTTCATATCATTAGTGTGCAAGACTGACACTAATGATATGTTGAAAAAGCAAAGGATAGTAGCTGCTTTGCATAATCTTCCCTGTCAGACATCCTGGCCACCTGTCCTTTTTTTTTGCAAATATATTTCCCGTATTTCCCACTTCTCTGACAATCAATCACAAACTACAGCTGCTTCCTGTGGGCCTAAGGGACTCTGCTGCAGAAGACGTTTTTGTGTTGTTTTTATGATGGATCAAGGACTCAAAGAGTTGGAATGGGTAGATAACTGCTTGAGGGGTCTCTCTTAATCCTTCAAGGGCAGCAACCCTCTTCTTCAAGCCCTCATATAATCCCATCAGAACACCAAGTTTGCATTTAACCTCCTCATCCTCTATGCAACAAACACACATAAAAGCATCCCCTATGTCTGCATCATGTCACTGCTAGAGGCTTCACAAAGGGAGCATAGGTAATACTATAACATAATCCTGTTTTACAGGAGAACTGCCTTCAGAATTCAGAAGTACTTCCCTGAACCAAAGCAGTCCTACTACTTTGAGTCCGTTTGTTTTACTGCTCCGGTCTTAAATGTAATTTAAACCAACAAGATCATAAAGAATAACACTAATGTCACTCAACAGCAGTACAAAATATGTATTTTCAGAAAACTATGTAGAAAACGTCCAAGTTTCACCTATATCAATACTATAATAATGGCAGCAGAAGTTGAATGTTCTCATCAATACAACACAATGCCAGCAAAATTCTAATGTTCTTATCGAGATAACACAATAACCTCAGAAGTCAGCTGTGGTTTCTTAAGCAACTACAAAGGTCAAGTAACAAATTCACAGACTTAATGAGAATATCACAAATAATAAAAAGTACTGCACGAGTATTAATAATCACAGAATAACATACCAACCACGTGGTTCCACACTGCCAGTAGTGAAGAATGAAAAACAGAACTGTGCAGTAGGACATGAAGCTCTCTGAACAGTGCAGACAGTGTTCGCCCCAGAACCTATCAAATGGGTGCGCTGCCCGGCTAAAATTTAAGCGATTCTCGTGGTACCGTTTGGCACTGCTCACTGCTCTCAATCAATATTAATTTGAACATGCTATGCGACAGGAGCATATAACATTAAATTATGCAATTAATTTGTTTTGGATCGCTTCAGTCACATTTATAAATAACAGAAAATTTTATAATATTGCGAAGTATTATACTTCACCACCAGGCTACTTCATAATGCCACACGGCTGGCAAAATTTTCTGGAGAGAACAACACTGCAGACAGGTTGCCAGGGCAGTTTATGGGTTTTATCATAGATATATAGGAATTTTTCCAGCTGGGATAAGGAGATGATTATCTCTTTGTATAAGGTAATGGTTAGGCCACCTTTTGCATATAGGTCTGGAAGTCTTATTTTAAGATGACAGTCTTAAGATGGAAGATGGATGGAATTTTAATACAAAAGGGCACACTTATCAAGAAAGGCTTCAATTCTGCAAACTGCAGTGCCTAGAAACTAGGCACCTGTGAGAAGATGTGAATGAGGGTTTTAAGGCTTTGAACGGATTGAGTAAGCCAAATGCTGATGGCATTATTCCTCTTGCTCAGACAACATATGTCTGGACAAATTTAAACCAAGGAAGAATGGTTGCAGAATAGATGTGTCTCTTCCATCTGGTGTTGTGGAAGCAGGGTAGTTTAAAAAACTTTAAGAGAGACCTACACAAATTATAAATGAGTTGGGCAAGGTGATATGGAAAGTTTTTTTTTTTTTTTTTTTCTAATCTGATTTTATCTTGCTTTCTTGCATCATTTGACACTAATAACACCCCAGCAATTCACCTTACAAATTGAAATTCATATACAAAATGCAAATACCTTGATTGGAAGTGAGAACAAATAAATATCTTCAATTGTTTTTATTTTCCCATCCTTCACAAGCCTTCCTAATTTTGTCACTGGTATCCACTCCTTCTCTCCTTCCTTTCCTCGCCCGCGGCCACGTCCTCTACCTCTACCTCTTCCTCGACCACGACCACGGCCTCCACCTCCAAATCCACCACGAAAACCACCCCTTCCTCCTCCTCCTCCTCCACCACCACCTCCTCCTCCTCCACCGCCGCCGCCGCCACCACCACCACCGGCTGGAGCTGGGTCCGCCATTTCTAGATGAATAAAATAAAAGATAGTGAGAATTTTAATTTTGCCATAATATATTAGAATCATAATACATTCAGGATTAGAAGTTGAGGAGGCAGTTTGTGATAATTAGGCACTTAGCCATTTAATGTAGGGGTAGGGTAATTGAAGCGTAAAGCTTATACTCTTAATATCTGAGGTTAATGTAGTCATAGACAAAATAGTTTATATTTAGGGGAGAAATAAATGACACTATAGGAACAAAACTGTTGACACCAGAAGATGAAAAGTTTGTGATGATTATGGCTTTTTTTGGCCAGAAATGGATTTATGATCATTTGTAGTCAAGACTAAGTATAAAAACTAAACTTCAATGTGGTGAAAATAGCAAATAAAATTGATGTGGCCAACAAGCAGCTCAAAGTGTTTAGCATCCTCCAAGTTCAAAACTAGTATGTTACAAAATATATATATTCCCAGTGACTTGAAATTCTCTTAGGAATATTTGATTTTTTGTATTGCTTTGTATTGATTTTTTGTATTGCTCAGTAGTTAAAAATATTATAACCATATCCTGTAGTATGAATGGTATTCTATATTCAAAAATTATATTTTAGTTAGAAATACGTTTTGACCCCTAGATAAAAAAAGTTGATGCCCCCCACCAAAAATTACAGATGGGCGGGAAATATATGCTGGTTTAAAAATGTGTTATCCTGTAGTACCTATGGTAACTTAAATTCGGTTATGTCTTTCAATTTAAGAAAGGTAAAAGATGAACAAGTTAGTACAAACGTCATTTTGGTTTGTAATAAATCACCAAAGTAAGTGAAACGGCATTGTTTGCACTACATCAAATAAGCAAAGCTTTGCCAGTAGAGAAGACAAATGTTACTTATTCTCAGCAGATACCACCCAGACGGCACCAATTTGAAACTTGTTGGCCTCATATTAGTTGGGTAGGTACCCCTGAAGGCATTCACAACATGAGATGTAACAAAAACTATGCTTTGCACTAACCTGTTCGTCTAGTAAATTTCGAACCTAAACTCTTTTTAGTACTTTTCCATCGGAGAAGGTAAAAGATAAGATCAGAATGGAAATGGCAAACATTGTCCTCAAAATGAAAACAATAATAAATGAAACCAGAATACCCTATGCATTAAATCACTACAGACAGACCTGGGGGTAATTGTGCAGTCAGATATGAAATTATCTAGGAAGTGCAGACAGGCTGCCAGAACAGTTCATGGGGGTTTGTCAATGATTATTCCCCCCCTCTGTATAAGGCTAAGGTTGGGCTGCATCTTGAGTACTGTGGGTGGGTGGGTAGGTCTGGAGGCCTCATTTTAGGAAGGATGTAGATCTGCTGGTATGGGTACAGAGAAGGGCAACCAGATTGGTGAATGTAACAAAAGGGTGCTCTTACCAAAAAAGGCTTCCATTCTGCAGATTGGATCATCCCGACACTAGGCAATTGTGGGGAGATCTGACTGAATGAATTGAGTAAGTTAAATGTTAATGGAATTCTTCCTCTTGCTGAGACTACAGACAAGGGGGCATAATTCAAGACAAAGAAGGTTAGTTGGAGGATAGATGTGTGGAAGATTGCCCTCAGCCAGCAGGTGTTTGATTGCTGGAAGAGGGTTCCATCTGTTGTTGTGGAAGTGGGTGGTTTGAATAAACTCAGGAACTAGATAAATTCACAGAGGGTATGGAGGGATCAAGTGTGTAGCTTTTTATTTTAATGTGTTTTTTTTGATGCTGTATAAGTTTGCTTTCTACTAAAGAAAATGAGGCAGAACGCCACAGAAATCAGAGATGCAATGGACCATGTTACATCTGTACCAAAAGTAACATTATTACAATTAAACAAACATGGTTATACAAAACTATTATAAAAAAGAAATATTATTTACCATAGAGGAAGGTAGCCAAACTAGAGCTTATGATTTGAATGAATTCAAATCATAACCTCTAGTTGGCTACCTTCCTCTATGGTAAATAGTATTTCTTTTTTATAATAGTTTTGTATTCTATTACACAAAAAATGAATATGGAACAAAACTAGTATATGATGTATCTTGTGAAAGATAAGTAAATTGTCAAGATGTAACATTCTAAATTAAGCCATTTATATCCATTTTTACTAAAGACGAAAACACCTCACTATAGTGGACACTTTCTTCTGACCCAACGGTGTCCATTTTGGAGAGAGTTTTCACTCTAAGTATCCAATGCTTTCTAATCAGGGTTCTCTCACTACTCACGTAAGTTAGGATTCCAGGAAAAGGACTGTGAGGAGGAACAATTTCTTATGTCATTGTAGAAAATTATATTAAATGGCTAGTTGAGGGTGTATGTGAGTGTGTGTGTGTGTGTGTGTGTATATATATATATATATATATATATATATATAGAGAGAGAGAGAGAGAGAGAATCTGTGATTGGGAGTGCTCATCATGTATTCAGCAAATTAAAAGAAAGCATAGATATAAGTAATAAAACTGAAATACCATATTTGTAAACCATTAATAGAACTCGTCAAGAAAAACTATTCTAACAATTTACACACCGCAATAAATAATTTTAATAAATGAGCATATTACAAACCCTTTACTAGGTTGTGACATTTTTCACGTGCACATTGTCAGAACAAGGATTACAAATTTGCCTTTCTGAAACTGTTGACACTGTGTTGTAAGAAGTGCCTAGCACTCACAGCCAACTGTTCTCTGCAATCCTCATGCTCCATTGTAGTTGTGCATGGGGGTATATACAGGGTGTTGAAAAAAAATGTATACACACTTTATCAGCCCATAACTCAGTAACCTTTTTTCTTTTTCTGTTGCAAGTTGGTGGTAATAATGGAGAAAACCAGACTTATGTGTTGAACTGGTATCGGAAGTCAGAAAATATCAATGACAGTTTAGGAGTGCATACCACACCGAACCATCAATGAGTCGCACAATTTCATGATAAGTTTGAAGAGGATGGCACTGTGCAAAACATACACAGGCAACATATCAGGAAGACCTCGCACATCCACGAGCCCACAAGAGGTGCTGGAACTTTACTGACAAACACCAAGGAAATCTGTAAAAGCTACTCATGAAACAGCAATCCCCAAAATCCAGTGTGCATAACATTTTAAAGCGTGCAAAATGGTAAAGGTACATTCCAAGATTAGTGCAGGCTCTGAACAAAGATGATCTTGATCGTAGGTTTGAATTTTCCAAGTGGTTTTTAAGAAAATCTGCAGAGGACACTGTTTGCCAATAAGATTGTTTGGAGTGATGAGGCAACATTCAAGTTGAATGGTGCATTAATTGCCACAATTGATCGAACCTGGGCAACCGAGAATCCACACATTACTGAGAAACATTTGAATTTACCAGGCATTACAGTGTGGTGTGGTGTGAATTATCATCCTTTGGTTTGATTGGACCATTCTTTTTTGATTCAACTATTACTGGTACTGCTTACCTCAACTTGCTTCAGGAATCAATCGTCCCACACATTCGTCAGCTATTGGAGGATGATGATGAATTTTATGGTGAGAAGACTCATAGTCTTCTCACCATAAAATTCTTGGTAGAAACAGTGAGTTGTGCACATTCTGAGAGACTGTTGAAACTAATAATATTTGGCGACTACCCATTCAAGTCACCCCTCGTGCAACACCTCCAACACACTAGGGCACCTCCCCATTTTCATCATAATGTTGGGGCTTATCTGGATGAAACTTTCCCAAACAGATGGATTGGACAAAGAGGCAGCATTGAGTTCTACCTGCATTAGCTGGATCTAACACCATTGGATTTTTATTTATGGGGATAGCTCAAAGATAAAGTTTATGCCACAAAACTAGCAACAATAGCTGAATTACGGCAAGCTATTGAAGCAGAATGTGCAGCAATAAAGAGATATCTTAGGTGATGTATGCACCTTCAGTTTCTCGACGATGACAATGATGCCTGGATGGGAATGGAGGACAATTTGAACACTTGCGTTAATGCACACTTTTTTCTCACATTTTTTCTTCCTTATAAAATTATAATATTGAATTTATGAAAATAAACACTGAAATTATTAACAATCAAAGTGTGTATACATTTTTTCTGGACACCCTGTATATATATTACATAACCTAACCTATTTTGCCACATCTGCATTAAAACCAGGAGGTACAAATATTCTTTTACAGAAACTTCATTTTCACAAAAAATTATTTTGTGATTTCTATGTAAATGTTAGGTGCTCTTAACCAGAATTTTTGAAAATTTGACTAAATGGCCAGGATACTAATCAAATCCCTGCCACCTTTCTTATATGGTCCAGTATATATTTACTCATACCAAATTTCATAACACAAAGACTTCGTGTAAGGGTAAGCTTATATCAGCTCACGGTAAACATTTTTCCTATTGTGAATTTTCCTTTTCTCTTCGTTGGTTCATACGAACTCATTTTGTCTGAACAATAATTCAATACTTGGCAATAACTTATTGAAAAAGTGCAATTACTAGAAAACTTAATTGAATCTTCCTCAACAAAGAGCAGAATATTATTCCCAACAACTGGAATGATCATTAAACATTTTAACTTTTGTGGTTTCACACTTCTATCGCTCCTCATTTTGAGCACAATGACAAAGTGTAACTCGCCATTTGAGCCAGCATTCATAAGTAGCAACGTGGTTTTGATTATACAAAATTCTTTATATTAATGCAATTTTAATTTAAATAACACTTCACTATTAACAAACAATAATGGGAGCTTTTATATAAATTAATGCAGAGAACTCAACGGTAAAGATTACCGGGATATAATAAAATATATAAACTTACAACAATACTTACGTATAACTCAGGCAACTTTCAACAAGACGAAAGAAATGATTAGCAATAAAAGGGTTACTACGCCACCTCACTATGAAAGAGTAAAATTGGCTAATTCATAGGCCTACAAAACGCCCAACAAGACAGCCATTCGCTGTACTGTACTAGAATGTCATAATAATGCATCTTGTTATAACTATAATAATAATTATAATTGTATAAGGCGATGGTCAGGCCACACCTAGAGTACTGTATACAGGTCTGGAGGCCTCATTTCAAGAAGGATGTAGAGCTGCTGGAACGAGTACAGAGAAGGGCAACAAGATTAGTGAATGGAACAAAGGGGTGCTCTTACGAAGAAAGGCTTAAGTTTTGCAAATTACAGTGTCTGGAGACTAGGCACCAGCGAGGTGATCTGATAGAGGTGTATAAAGCCTTGAATGGTTTAAGCATGCTCAATGCTGATGGGATTCTTCCTCTAGCTCAGAATAATCACCTGAGAGGGCATAAATTCAAATTGAGGAAAGACAGATGTAGGATAGACGTGCGGAAATTTGCCTTTAGCCAGCGAGTGGTTGGTTGGTGGAACAGACTTCCATCCCTTGTGGTGGAGGTTGATAGCCTAAATAAGTTTAAGGCTCAGCTGGACAGGTATTTTGAACGAACAGAGGGGTGAAGTGGAAGTGGTTTTTTTTTTTTTTTTTTTGGCTGATGCTGCATAAGCTTGCTTTCTTGCATCAAATGCCTCTACTAATGCTAATGCTAATGCTAGTGCATCTTGTTATAACTAGAATAATTATAATACTGCATAGGCACTTTGTTTTGTTCAATACCATTACCTACTCTATTCATATGTATTATGTCCTAAAATTAGGTGTATCCTGTGTTCGGTTTGCCTGTTTTGCTTTAAAAAAATACGTGTTCGGAGATTAGCATTAGTAGAAGCATTTCATGCAAGAAAGCAAGCTTATGCAGCATCAGCCAAAAAAAATAAAAAATAAAATAAAATAAAAATAAATAAATAAAAATAACCACTTCCACTTCACCCCTCTGTTCGTTCGAAATACCTGTCCAACTGAGCCTTAAACTTATTTAGGCTATCAACTCACACGATAAGGAATGGAAGTCTGTTCCACCAACCAACCACCCGCTGGCTAAAGGCAAATTTCCTCACGGCTGTCCTACATCTGTCTTTCTTCAATTTGAATTTATGCCCTCTCAGGTGATTTTTCTGAGCGAGAGGAAGAATCCCATCAGCACTGAGCATGTTCAACCATTCAAGGCTTTATACACCTCAATCTTCCTTCGTGAGTAGGATATTGCGTTGAATTGAATGCAGCTTTGCTTTATTATGTGCAATGATGGCACGAGGGAACCATACGGCTGCACCATAGCACACAGCTGGTAAGAAGATGGTTTTGTAAAGTAGCATGAGAGTCCTCCTCTTCAAACCCCAGTCTGCTCTGCTAATTCTTACGATCATGGCAGTATAACGACGTATTTTGTTGGAGAGGTAATTAAGATGAGGTAAGAATGTTAATCGGGAGTCGAAGGTTACTCCTAGATATTTTAGTTCTGTTTTGAGTTGCAATGTCTGCCCAGAGATTTTAATTTGGGGCGGTCTTCTTATGTCCAAGGATCCCTTGAGGAGGATAGTCTTCGTTTTTTCCCCAGAGATGACTAACTTGTGGTTGTTTGCCCAATTTTGGACAGTGATACTGGTGGAGAGAAGAAGGTTCTGTCGAAGATCTTGGTATTGATGGCAGTGGTATAAAATATGTTCCCAGTCTTCTGGGTCGCACAAGAACAAAGAGGTGATTCAGCAAGGTTGAAAGTTGCAAGTTTGGCATTAAGGGAGCCATGACCAGAGAGTAAGTAGAGAGTGTACAGACCAGGATGAAACTATTTCTGAGTGGACTCTAACGTGGCAAAGGTGACGTTAGGAATGAACTTTAAAGTAACAAGACCCTTAGAGGTAGCGGACCGTCTGTCTTGCCAGCTCTGCATCAAAATATTCCAACAGCGTCTTTTCTCTGCCTTAGGATCCACAGTGACATCGATGGTAATGCCAAGAAAGGTGACAGGGACAGCGTGCCTAATGTAGAAGCACAGGCCTCGATACATAAGAAAGAGATCGAGGGGCAGGCAGCCGTTAAGGACCTGCAAAGCAGGAGTAGACACAGTCCTACAGGGCCCTGCACATTGCTAAAAGCATTTTACGTTGAATGCTGTGAAGTTTATTCCGTACTGAAACCTTCTTAACATGCCAGAACCAGGCGGCCGCGCCATAGGAACAAATTGGTAGAAATACAGCTTTGTAATATAACCGTAGAGAACGAGAATTAAGACACCAAGATTGTTTAGAGAGACGCAGAAGTGAGAAGGTAAGTTTTTTGACTTTCTCTGAGACATCTTCCAAGTGTTTAGTAAATGTAAGTTTACTATCAATGATCAGACCAAGAAATTTTAGAGAAGAAACCATGAAAAGTGATTTGTTTTGAAGTTTTACAACAGGTGGCCGTGAAATATTAAGCGAACCCTTAACCAGCATCATTTTAGTTTTCGATGAGGATATGGATAACTTATTTGTGGTGGACCATTGAGAGAGATCTGACATGACTAAGTTGGCAGTGCTTTCAAGGGAGGTACGGGAATTGCCCTGGATCAGCAGGGTGAGATGGTCTGCATATGCCAATTTGGAAGTATAAGAAATAGTTTTAAGGAGCCATTCGTCAAGAACGATGTATTTGTCTTCAACAATTTCTCCTCCACTTTACTCTCAGTTATTACAAGATTCTCTAACTTACTTCCAGAGTTGAATACACCTCTGGCATTCCCCTCGCTGAATAACTCCTCATGTGTGAATGTCGATGCAAAATATTCATTTAGTTTGTTAGTTACCTGAGCAGGATCATCAACAGTTGACCCATCGATATCAAGTGGACCAATCTGATTCATCCCCTTCCTTCTAGAGTTTACATATGTAAAGAACTCTTTGCTGTTTTTCTTTGCATCCCTTGCCAAAGATTTCTCGTAATCTGCCTTCGCCTGCCTAACCTCCTTTGTAACTTGGTTACAGATCAACTTGTATCTATCATAGGCTTCTGTGTCACGTGTTAATTTGTATGTATCCCATGCATTTTTCTTCTCTGCCATATGCCTCATTAGTTCATCTGACATCCACTTAGGCCTAAACCTTGAACAATATTTCTTAGTTGGTATGTAAAGCCTAGTAGCTTTCAAGATAAGTTCTTTGAATGCTTCCCATTTTGAATTTGCTGTTGGTAACATCATCAGTTGGTCCCACTGTATAGAATTTAAATACTGTCTCAGTCCATCGTAGTCGCCTTTACGAAAGCAAACCTTGATTAAAAACATTGGATTAAAAACCTTGCGGTTCTTTCCTAACACCGACTAACTCAGCCACGGAGTGAAAAACATTAATCCCCCAGAAACAAAAAATTAATCACAGGGAAAGGTAATTGTCCAGTCAGACGATAAAGTGTGTGTGTGAAAGTATATGTGTTAGGCACCAATGCGACAAAGGTTATGAGACATCAAAATGTAACTCAAATTGTGTGTATGTTTTGGACAGTTTTCTTTTGGCAAACAGATAACCTCAGTTTTCTCCTGAAAATTGATATTATTTGTTCCAGACCAGACCGTATACCATTCTGTGAAGTAGTCACTATGCAGCCTAACCATTGGCTTTAAAGGGGCTAATCATATCCAGAGTAATTACAACGAAACACGGGAATTTTTCCTCTTGGAAAATTGAACAGTGATGAGTCATCCACGAGGGCATTTATCTCATACTACCCCAACCTGTCACAACAGATCGGTAGAATCCTAAAATCACATGGGATAAAGTGCATCCAACTCCCAGGCAAGAAACTGCGTTCTCTCATTTCCAACGTGAAAACACCTGTCCCCACCCTTCTGCAGAGCGGTTTGGTCTATCGCATCTCTTGCCGTGACTGCACTAGCTGCTACTTTGGAGAGACTGGACGTCGGCTCGAGAAACGTCTCTCAGAACATAAAAGGGCGATCCGTTTGGCAGATGTGAAACACTCAGCTATTGCCGAGCATGTCTGGACAACCCACCACGACATTGACCCACACCGTGATGTCGTGGTTGTGGACAGGTCCCACCATTACCTATGGCGCACCTGGTTGGAATCGTTAAATATAAAATGCTTTGATACCTCTTTGAACAGGAACAGTGGTTGTAAAGTTAACCCCATCACAGAAGCAATAATTCTGTCCATAGACAAACGCTGGCCGCTTCACCACCATACGTCACAGCCACAAACTTCAACCTCAAACAATTAGCCACGTGCCTCACGCACCAACTTGGCAGTGCACATCTCCATTCTAACTGTCATTTAATGTTTAACTGAAGTAGGCTGTCTACCCAGCCGAAAGCTCTTTTGTATACTAACCGTTCTCTATATGTATATTCTAGTATTAACCGCTCTGAGGATTATAATTTTTTCATTTCAATAATATGAATCCGGAGCGCATAGGCCTCTTTCACCTTAACAGTCCCTATAAATTTTCACTAGTACTCAGAAATCCAGTTCAATTCCAGGGACAGCGAAGCCAATGGAGAGAAAAATTATCTGTCAAAGATCTAGGTATTGATGCCAATGGTATAGAATATGTACCAAGTTTTTCGCAGTGACTAAAGAAAAGTGTGATGATTCAACGAGGTTGAAAGTTGCAACTTTGGCATTAAGACAGCCGTGAGCAGAGTGTAAGTAGAGAGTGTACTGACCTGGAGGGAACAATTTCTGAGTGTGCACTATCGTGGCGTAGGTGACGTTATGGATAAAAATAAACTAAACTATTACATTAGGATCACCCAGAAAGTTTTTTCATATACGGATGTGTATTATAACTATAAATTGCGTGTTCTCTGGTCGATTTGCTATCTCCGCCTGACACTGACTGACTCAGCCACGGAGTGAAAAGAGCCCATAAACGTTCCTCGCATCATTAACGGAATTCGAACCCTGGCCTTTTCCACCCGGTGTGGGGAGGACGGTGACGCTACTACTGTCCTATGCGCGCAGATACATTAAGGACAAACTTTAAAGTAACAAGACCTGTAGTTGTAGTACACGATATGTATTGCCAATGCTGCATCAAAAATTTTTGACAGCATGTTTTCTCCAACTTGAGATCCGAAGTGACCTCGAAGATAATACTCAAGAAGGTCACTAGGACATCATACCTGACGTACAAGCATATCCTCGCTATGTAAAAATGCTATCATTTTTATCCCTTTCGCTCGCTTTTAAGAAGCATTTATTCCTCAAAGTGCCCGATACTTTTTCCACGGGCTGTATAACTAAAATAGCGTCACTTCATTGGAATTAGTTGTGATTCACTTTCGTTTTCCACGTGCAACCAGCATCACCCCAGGGGATGCGATAGTTGAATCATTATACCTCCGTTAAGTGTCCAGTCAATTAGTGACGTCAGGTTCCTCTCCTGATAGCAGGCAGGCAGGCAGTGCACACATAATAGCCTGAAGAACGACAAGGGGAGAACGCGACTTTTGTCAGAGAAAGGTGATTAAGCAAAACAAGAGACGTGATTTCTTACGCAATCGAATCCGATAAACATTGACTGTCATTTCAAAATTCCATACGTAAAAGTGTATCGATTTATGTTAGATGACTGCGATTGTAAAACAAAAGAAACTGCCCAACACAAATATGAGATTTCCCTTCTACATATAGCATATCATTTTCTATCCCCTTTTCATATATATATATATATATATATATATATATATATATATATATGAAAAGGGGATAGAAAACGGGGAGTCTTTGCATTAGCATTAGCATTAGCATTAGTAGAGGCATTTGATGCAAGAAAGCAAGCTTATGCAGCATCAGCCAAAAAAAAAAAAAAAAAAAAAACCACTTCCACTTCACCCCTCCGTTCGTTCAAAATACCTGTCCAGCTGAGCCTTAAACTTATTTAGGCTATCAACCTCCACCACAAGGGATGGAAGTCTGTTCCACAAACCAACCACCCGCTGGCTAAAGGCAAATTTCCGCACGTCTATCCTACATCTGTCTTTCCTCAATTTGAATTTATGCCCTCTCAGGTGATTATTCTGAGCTAGAGGAAGAATCCCATCAGCATTGAGCATGCTTAAACCATTCAAGGCTTTATACACCTCTATCAGATCACCTCGCTGGTGCCTAGTCTCCAGACACTGTAATTTGCAAAACTTAAGCCGTTCTTCGTAAGAGCACCCCTTTGTTCCATTCACTAATCTTGTTGCCCTTCTCTGTACTCGTTCCAGCAGCTCTACATCCTTCTTGAAATGAGGCCTCCAGACCTGTATACAGTACTCTAGGTGTGGCCTGACCACCGCCTTATACAATGGAATAATCACCTCCTTATCCCTGCTGGAAAAATTCCTGTATATCATTGACAATACTCCATGAGCTACTCTTGCAGCCCGTCTGCACTGCTCAGAGAACTTCATATCTGCCTGCACAACCACTCCCAAGTCCCTTTCATTCTCTACCACTGTCAGTGTTGTACCACAGAGTTGATACGTTGCTCTGGGGTTGCTGTTTCCCATGTGTAGTACTTTACATTTGTCAATGTTAAACTTCATTTGCCACCTCTCAGCCCATCTGCTCAACCTTTCCAGATCCTGTTGCAGCAGCATAGTGTCAGTAGTGTCCTTGACAACCCTGCCAACCTTTGTATCGTCTGCAAACTTGGACATTAATCCCGATATACCATCATCAATATCATTTATAAATACAGAAAACAATAATGGACCCAACACTGAGCCCTGAGGGACTCCACTAATAACATCAGTCCACGATGAGCAGTGTCCATTGATTACCACTCTCTGTCTTCTCCCCCTCAACTACCCCTTTATCCATAGCAGTAATTTGCCTCCAAAGTCACACTGCTCCAATTTGTGTAGCAGTCTTCCATGTGCAACAGTATCAAAAGCCTTTCTAAGATCCAAGTATATAATATCAAAGTTATTCCCTGCATCCAGTTCTTTTGTGACTGCATCATAGTGTCCAATCAAGTTGGTCAGGCAAGACTTCCCCTTAACAAAACCATGCTGTGTCTGAGCTATAACTGAAGTCTTGTCTAAATGATCCTGCAGTGCTTCTTTAACCAGTGCCTCCATTAATTTTCCTGGAACAGAAGTTAAGCTCACAGGTCTATAATTACTTGTGTCAGCCTTTGATCCTCCTTTGGGTAGATTTTGAAGGATTCGAAGTTGTAAGGGTTTCTTTGGGTAGATTTTGGAGTGTTCAGAGTTGTGAGGAGTCGATTTGGAAGTTGCTGGTTAGATTCAAGAGTTTACGGAGTTTCAAGAGTTTTTCTAGAGAGCCTTAAAGAGCGCCAGATAAAGAAAACCGAGGAAGATCGCAGATCTTGTCAATTGAGCAGATATCCCCAAAACCATACTTATGGAGCAAAGAGTCGAAGCCAGAAGTGTCGAAGGATAACGACAATTTCTGGGTAAGTTGACTAGCCTTTTTTAGAACAAACCAAACCCGGCTACTCAAAGTTAATCCTAATCCCCCTACTTTAATTTATCCGTACCCACTGACCTCTCTTCTCAGTGACACATTCTGACAATTGTTTATCTACTTTAGTAATTAGAATTGAACAGGTAATGAGATTTAATGACCTAGTTGTCAAAAATACTCATTATAATTGTCAAGTTGACATATAACCTTATTCTAACTGTAGAACAATTGTATGGTATGACCGACTCCGGCCATTGTGAATACTCGTGTGAGTAATGGTGGAAGTGCCAACATGAAGAACACGGCAAAATTGTAATACTAGTAGCAGCAAGACTGTACCTGCTATTCAGTTAGTTTCCAAACAATCAACTGCGAATTATTAGCATTAGCATTAGCATTAGTAGAGGCATTTGATGCAAGAAAGCAAGCTTATGCAGCATCAGCCAAAAAAAAAAAAAAAAAAAAAAACCACTTCCACTTCACCCCTCTGTTCGTTCAAAATACCTGTCCAGCTGAGCCTTAAACTTATTTAGGCTATCAACCTCCACCACAAGGGATGGAAGTCTGTTCCACCAACCAACCATCCGCTGGCTAAAGGCAAATTTCCGCACGTCTATCCTACATCTGTCTTTCCTCAATTTGAATTTATGCCCTCTCAGGTGATTTTTCTGAGCTAGAGGAAGAATCCCATCAGCATTGAGCATGCTTAAACCATTCAAGGCTTTATACACCTCTATCAGATCACCTCGCTGGTGCCTAGTCTCCAGACACTGTAATTTGCAAAACTTAAGCCTTTCTTCGTAACAGCCCCCCTTTGTTCCATTCACTAATCTTGTTGCCCTTCTCTGTACTCGTTCCAGCAGCTCTACATCCTTCTTGAAATGAGGCCTCCAGACCTGTATACAGTACTCTAGGTGTGGCCTGACCATCGCCTTATACAATGGAATAATCACCTTCTTATCCCTGCTGGAAAAATTCCTGTATATCATTGACAATACTCCATGAGCTACTTTTGCCGCCCGTCTGCACTGCTCAGAGAACTTCATATCTGCCTGCACAACCACCCCCAAGTCCCTTTCATTCTCTACCACTGTCAGTGTTGTACCACAGAGTTGATACGTTGCTCTGGGGTTGCTGTTTCCCATGTGTAGTACTTTACATTTGTCGATGTTAAACTTCATTTGCCACCTCTCAGCCCATCTGCTCAACCTTTCCAGATCCTGTTGCAGCAGCATAGTGTCAGTAGTGTCCTTGACAACCCTGCCAACCTTTGTATCGTCCGCAAACTTGGACATTAAGCCCGATATACCATCATCAATATCATTTATAAATACAGAAAACAATAATGGACCCAACACTGAGCCCTGAGGGACTCCACTAATAACATTAGTCCACGATGAGCAGTGTCCATTGATTACCACTCTCTGTCTTCTCCCACTCAACCACCCCTTTATCCATAGCAGCAATTTGCCTCCAATGTCACACTGCTCCAATTTGTGTAGCAGTCTTCCATGTGCAACAGTATCGAAAGCCTTTCTAAGATCCAAGTATATAATATCAAAGCTATTCCCTGCATCCAGTTCTTTTGTGACTGCATCATAGTATCCAATCAAGTTGGTCAGGCAAGACTTCCCCTTAACAAAACCATGCTGTGTCTGAGCTATAACTGAAGTCTTGTCTAAATGATCCTGCAGTGCTTCTTTAACCAGTGCCTCCATTAATTTTCCTGGAACAGAAGTTAAGCTCACAGGTCTATAATTACTTGTGTCAGCCTTTGATCCTCCTTTGTGAATTGGGGTCACATTTGCACATTTCCAGTCTATGGGTACCTCCCCTGAGTCCAAGGAAGCTCTCATAATTATGGCTAAGGGTTTGCTTACTTCCTTTGCTGCCTCCTTTAATATAACTGGATAGATCCCATCCACCCCGGGTGCCTTTCTTGTGTTTATCTTCAACAGTTTCTCCTCCACTTTACTCCCAGTTATTTCAAGATTTTGTAGCTTACTGCTAGAGTTGAATACACCTCTGGCATTCCCCTCGCTGAATAACTCCTCATGTGTGAATGTCGATGCAAAATATTCATTTAGTTTGTTAGCTACCTGAGCAGGATCATCAACACTTGACCCATCAATATCAAGTGGACCAATCTGATTCATCCCCTTCCTTCTAGAGTTTACATAAGTAAAGAACTCTTTGCTGTTTTTCTTTGCATCCCTTGCCAAGAATTTCTCGTAATCTGCCTTCGCCTGCCTAACCTCCTTTGTAACTTGGTTGCATATCAACTTGTATCTATCATAGGCTTCTGTGTCATGTGTTAATTTGTATGTATCCCATGCATTTTTCTTCTCTGCCATATGCCTCATTAGTTCATCTGACATCCATTTTGGCCTAAACCTTGAACAATATTTCTTAGTTGGTATGTAAAGCCTAGTAGCTTCCAAGATAAGTTCTTTGAATGCTTCCCATTTTGAATTTGCTGTTGGTAACATCATCAGTTGGTCCCATTGTATAGAATTTAAATACTGTCTCAGTCCATCGTAGTCGCCTTTACGGAAGCAATAACCCTTCCCTTTACCCCTAATGGTAGTTACCTCTTTGAGTAAATCCCACTTCAGCACACTGTGATCACTGCCACCTAGTGGTTCATTTATCTGCAGATTCTTAATGCATGAAGAATCACTGCTGATAATCAAATCAAGAGTATTACTCCCTCTAGTTGCCTCCCGAACATGCTGATGTAGAAAACAATCATCCAATAAATCCACAAAAGCCCTGCTAGTGTGTGAGTAACCAGCCCCCAAAATCCAGTCAATATCTGGGAAATTAAAATCTCCCATTATAAGACACTCTGATTTACTGGCCCACTCTATTTCCCTGTACAGTTCATTATTATACTCATCAGAGTCATTAGGCCTATAGCACACTCCTACTCTCAATTTTGATCTCCCAATGTTTATGTCACACCAAACTGACTCCACACTGCACTGTCCAGCGATGTCGACTGGCTTCACTTCCTTGGTTTTTATGTGTTTCTTAACTAATAGCATAACACCTCCCCCCTTTCTATCCTGTCTATCCTTTCTGTAGATGTTGTACTCCCCAAATTGCAGTTCCGCATCCCTTATATCTGTATGACACCACGTCTCTGATATCCCAAAAATATCTGCCTTCGATGTTTTGAGCAATACCTCAAATTCATCAAATTTATTTACTAAACTCCTAGCATTGGTGTACACGCAAGTATACCTGCACCTGTTTCTATTCTTAGCTACCCTAACACAACCCATGTGTTTACTTGTGCCGCAATGGCTCCCAGCAGTCTCTGAAATACCATGCATCTTGTTTTTCAGGCTTCTGCTCATTCTAATAGAAGCAGTGCAAGAATCTCTTTCACCTCTGCCAGTGGCTACTGTCAATCTATTGGTCTTTGTCTCCCCCCAAGCTAGCAGTTTTCCGACCCACCTAACACTGCCTCGATAGCATCAGCAAATATTCTTGCACCCTTTCTATTTAAGTGTATCCCATCCCTGTAGAAGCAATCTCTCCTGTTAACAAGTACAGTCCAGGCTGAAAAAAATTCTACCCCTTGAGCCTTGCACAATCTTTCCAGGGCCGAATTGATCGACAAGGCTCTCATCATATACTCCCTCCTATCGTGTCTGGGCAGAATTGCAGACACTTTCAAATTCAACCCTAATTCTCGGCTTTTGTTCAACAGTGACCTGTACTTGTTAAGTAATTCTGCCGGTCTCCTACTCTTAATATTATTAGTGCCAACCTTTTGTGCCCTTAAAAGATGATATTCGCTCTACAACGTCATCAACCTTTGCCCCTGGCAGACATACCCTGGTCCTGTTCCACCTATCTTTTTTACAAAGCATGTTCCCCGTTTCCCTGACAATAGAGTCACCAACAACTACTAGTTCCTTCGGGACCAGCGCATTCTGCCTTGGGGGTTGTCTCTGTGTCACGTTATGCCCAAGTGCAAGCTCTGGCGTTGATGTGGGCAGCTGAGAGCTTGATGGGCCCCTCAATTTAGTTTCTTCGAGGGCATCCACCCTGTCCTTCAAGCTCTCATATAGGCCCATAAGAACGCCGAGTTGTTGTCTGATATCGATACACTCCTTGCATCGCGCACACACAAAGACATCCCCCTTGGCAGTATCATGTCCCGTACCCGATTGCTCTGCAAACATCAAGCAAACAGTGCATTTTATAAGGCTGTGAGTCAGAGGACAACTGCCCCCCTCAGTTCTGCTCTGAGCCACAGCACTTCCATTAGCTTGAGCCTTTTGCTTTGCTGCTCTGGTCTGAGTCATGATTCTATTAATTTATTAATTAATTATGTTATTAATTATACTACGTTTGTAATCTAAGTCGTTATATGTATTTATTTAAACGTACAATTTAACTGCTAACGAAGTTCAACTAACGCTATCTAGTACGGTATATAACCTACGGTATATCTAGTACGGTATCACAATGGCGGGAAAGTTACTAACGGTAGTTACGAACACGTGGAAACCCTTACCGATACTTTCACAAGGCCGAGTAAAGAATAAATACACCAAATTAATCAGAAAATCACAAAATAATGTTATACTACTAAATTTAAATCAAAAGTTTTAGAAAAACAATAATTTCAAATCAATAAATAAGAAAAATCCACTTAGCGGCTTGGAACATGACCGTCACTAGTGGCCTCGTCAGCAGACTTGTGAATTATGTTAAAATTTTGACCGGTTCTTTTGTAACTATATGTATGATTAATATGTGTAATAAATCCTGTTTTGTTGATCATTTTGCCTAATGATATTTCTCTGCTACACATAACTTACTGAGTAGATCATTCATTATCAACCATAGTTAAGCGGCGCTCAAAGATCCAATTACAAAGAAAGATTTTTGAGCGAAATCACAACGCAATCTTCGATGCTGCAAGCTTGCTCTCAGAGTTAATCTGAGTGAGTCTTAGGTGCACAAGATTTTTGTCCTAATCCAAACTACTGGATTATCATATGAAACCGAGGTTTTCTGGACACACATATTAGCATTTGTTCTTATCGGCAGTTGTATAATGCTCAGAGAGTTTTGATTGACAGCAAGATTGAACCAGCAGCATATGGGTATGCTTACACGCTATAACAGAAAGAGCCTACGGAACACATAGAAGTATGATGTAGAACAGGGGTGGGCAACAACCGGCTCGCGACGATGTTGAATCCGGCCCCCTCGGTAAATGCATAAATATAGAAAATCCATACCTGACTACACTCGCCATAAACGTTCGGCTTAATTCGGTTCAATCGGGAATCGCGGCCAGTACAACAGTAACCAAGTGATTCTACGCAGCGTCAAAGAGTTATTTCCTAATTATTATTGTAGCATCGATCGAACAAAGTTCCTTTGGGTTTGACTTCTTATTGAAAAAAATAATATTGGTGCGAAATATTTTATGTTTTATGCCTTTTCTAATTATCACAATTTTTAATTTAATATAATTTATAGCCCATAAAATGAGCCAATTAAAAAAAAAAGAAAAATTGATGCCGAATGCTGCATTTTCAATGATGATTGGACATTCAGATATTTTTTTTAAAAATACATTAATAATTTGGTAAGTCAAGTAATATAACATTTTTTAGGTTCTGATTTTTTTTATTAAATCGTTCAATCTATTCCGGCCCGCATCATGACGCAAAAATTTCATTCGGCCCGCATCATGATGCAAAAATTTCATTCGGCCCGCATCATGGTGCAAAAATTTCATTCGGCCCGCATCATGATACGAAAATTTCATTCGGCCCGCTGACGAAAAAAGTTGCCCACCCCTGATGTAGAAGCTTTTCCTTCTACAAAAGAAAAGAACGAGGGACAGGTAGCCGTTAAGTACCTGAAAGGCAAGAAGAGAGACAGTACTACAGGCAGTACTACAGAGACAGTACTGACGTTGAATTCCATTAAGATTACTCTCACGGAAACTTTCTTAACATGCCAGAACCTGGCGGAAGCACCATTACACCAAATTGGCCAAAAAGCTTTATAATACAACCACATGGAGTAAGAGTTAAGACCGGAGATATGCAGAAGTGAGAAAGTAAATGTTTTGACTTTCTCTGAAAAATGTTCCAACTGTTTAGCAAAATTTTATTTACTATTAATCATCAGACAAAAAAAAATTTAGGAAGGAAACCACGGACAGTGATTTTTTTTGATGTTTAACAACAGGTGGCCGTGAAATATTAAGAGAACCCTTAACCAGCATCATCTTACTTTTTGTGGAGGATATGGATAATTTATTTTTAATGAACTATTGAGAAAGATCTGACATGACTAAATTGGCTAGAGTAGTAGTTTCAAGAGAGGCAAGGGAACTACCATAGATCAGTAGAGTGAGATGATCTGGATGAGCCGATTTAGAAGTAGAAGGAAAAGTTTAAAGGAGCCCTGCATCAAGAACATTGTCCCAGACGAATGGTCCAAGAACAGAGCTCAGGTCAACCACAGTGCTAGAGCGGAAGATGGGGTTAGACCCAGAAATAAGAGAAACTCTGATTTTCAGTGGAGGACAATCAGCAACATGTAAGTGCGAAAATAGATAAGGCCAGTGTTTATCAACTAGTGGGATGCGAAAGTCTTCAATGGGGAATTCGAGCAGACTGAAAATATTTTGCCCTCCTACTTACCAGAATCAAAGAACAGTGGTATTATTGTTTAGTAATTTATTACCTACCCCAAATAGGCTATGGATGTCCTGACGATTTACTGCTATGAATAGAATGGAGCAAAGTAAACGTTAGTGAGTTTTTACAAAATTAAGAACCTTGAAAAATCTTCATAGAGATCGATAAACCGAGGTTAATCTGATCATAAAACCCGTTCCAGAAATTAAATTTTCAGTCCTTTCGCCGCCGCTGGCTGACGAAACCTCCAGAATGAAACATGCACTTGTTCTTACTCTTAGTCACACTAACACAACCTGCTTTCATTTGTTTCATGATGACCCCCACAGGGTCATATATTCCAAAAATCTTGCTTTCCAGGCAGCAATGCAAGAATCATTTTCAACTGTGCCTGCTACTCTAGTTGAACTATTAGTTTGTGTATCCTCCAAGCTAGCAGTTTTCCGACCCACCTATCACTGCGTCGGTGGCATCAGCAAACATTCTTGTACCCCTTCTATTTAAGTGTACCCATTCCTGTAAAAACAGTCTCTCCTCTGAACAAGTGCAGATTGCTTGGAGAAAAATTCTACTCAATGAGTCTTGCACATCCTCTCCAGGACCGAATTGATTGACGAAACTATGAACATATACTCCCTCCTAGCGTTTCTGGGCAGAATCCTAAGTCGCGATTTTTGCCAACGTTTCCATGTACTTGTTAAGTAAATCCTCAGATCTTTTACTCTAATACTGTACATCAGAAGCTAGCAAGGAAATAACAGTTGACCAAAGAAAGTGTATCATATTACAAGTACGAACCCCACCAGTTCTAGAGACCCCAAACCAAAACTGTACTGGACTGCAACATAATAACGGATAAGACAATCCCTCACAACAGGCTGGACATAACCCTTGTGGACAAGACGGAAAAGTCTACCTACTTGATTGACATATCGGTGCCCAACCCAAGCAATGTCCAGAAAACCCATGAGGCAAAAATCAGGAAGTACACAAATGTAAAACAGGAGATCAAAGAGATGTGGCATATGTAACAAGTGAAGACCATAGGTATGGTACTAAAGACCCTACATAACAGCCTAGCAATAATAGGTCTCCCAGCGAACACCTACAAGGACCTCCAGAAAGTCACAATCCTGAACACCAATAGGATAGACAGAGAGTTCCTCGACCAACAGTAAAACCAGACATTACAACCACCCTGTGTACTTGGCAGTAGTACCCGTCATGGAGTGAAATCCCCCAATCAGGGAGAAATAATATAAGAGCAACAACAACAACAACAACAATAATAATAATAAGAAGAAGAAGCGTCACATATGTACACAGCCTACATCGATTACTGCAAGGCCTTCAATTCCGTGCATCATAGATGGCTAATAGAAGTGCTGAAGATCTACAAAGTCAATCTGATAGTGACAAACTTCCTAGGAGAAACGATTGTGAAATGGAGTACTACCATTAAGATCGAAAACATCATAACCAGGCCAATCCTCATCAGGAGAGAAATTTTTCAGGGCCATTTGTGCTAAACAGAACCACAATGGGTTCTGTTTAGTGCAATGCAACAACTCTGAAGGGCCCTGAGCCCATTGTGGTTCTGTTTAGTACTTAACCCGCTGTCCAACATGCTCAACAGTAACAAGTGCGGATATAACCACAAAGAAGGAAGGACCTGTACCCACCTGATGTACATGGATGGCATCAAACTTTACGCGGGAACCGAGAAACACATTTAGCAACTACTCCAGACCACTGAAGAATTCAGCAATGATATTAGGATGGAATTTGGTCTAAGCAAATGCAAGACCCACGGATTGCACCAGAGAAATTTAGTGAACCGAAAAACTACCATCTGCAGACTGGTAAAAAGATAGAAGCCATGGCAGCCTACAAATACTTGAGGATGATGCAGGCTCAGCAGTTATGGCACAAGGAAATTAAGGCATGACTGACCAAAAAATACCATCATAGACTAAGAAGCCTGCTGAAACCAAATGTGAATGGAGGGAACACAGTTAAAGCCATAAACACCTATGCAGACGCAGTGCTAACATACCTCTTCGGGGATCATAGATTGAACACCAAGCTGGAAGATATCATGAGAAAGAAGGACAATAATGACCAAAGCCGCCGACACCACTCGAAATCTGCAGTAGAGAGACTTTCAACTGCCCGGGAAGATGGAGGAAGGGGCCTGATAGACCTCATTGAGCAACGGAAGACGGCAATAGTTAACCTGAAGGATTACTTCCAGAAGCAGACAGCAGACT
Organism: Mastigoproctus giganteus; assembly: GCF_048544385.1. Classification (NCBI taxonomy): domain Eukaryota; kingdom Metazoa; phylum Arthropoda; class Arachnida; order Uropygi; family Thelyphonidae; genus Mastigoproctus; species Mastigoproctus giganteus. The sequence continues at coordinate 10,952,799 of NC_143586.1, read as the reverse complement.
CCACCAGGCCATAAGGAAGATAGACAAGCGGTATACCCCACTCAACCTAAGCGAGAAGTCTCCCCCCAACCAGGAGGTACAAACGAAGCTAGAAAGATGGGCAGAGAAGACAAGCCATGAAATGGTTGTTTGTGAATAGAAGTTTCCTTCATTCTGAAGGCAAAACAAATAAGTTCTCACTTTCACTTTCAGAGCAAGACAGCTTTATTGACTTAGCAAATGATCCAATGTGGAAAGCTGTTTTAAGAGTTTGCCGTTGAAAACATTCTGGCTTAAAATTAAACAAGATTATCATCAACTTCTTGAGAAAACCATGAAGCTTTTATTGTTTCCTTCAACATATCTTTGTGAGATGGGTTTCTCTGTCATGGCAACTGTAAAAACTAAGGAAAGAAACCTTCTCCAACTTAAGCCTAAACTTCGAGTAGCCGTTTCTTCCATTACACCAAGATTTGATACTGTTATCAATAAAAATAACCCCAGGTTTCTCATTAATAAAATATTGAAATTTGAAAAATTTTAAAAATATTGTAAAACAGAAAGACAAAGCTGCATTTACCTCTTCGACTCTATTGTTGAATTTTCCAAACATTTTTGGCTATAATACCGTTATTTTAAAAGCTACTTAGTATTTGAAATCTTAAGAGTAGGATTGGAAATTAACTACCTTATCTTCTTTTAATTGTAAATGGCAATTAGCAATCCACATTGATTTAAAAAAGTGGACTAAAGTCAAACAAATGAAAGTAAATAGAACTAATTCTACACTAATTGTCTAGAGGTCCACACTGATAAAATCGTTTGCTGTAATGTTGTTTTTAATTAATGATAGTTTTGTATCAGTTACGAAGCATTGCCTTATCAAACATGTGTCTCTACTTTCTTTACCTATTAATCTTGTTACGTTTATAGTTACAGCTATTGTTCCTGTCTTTTTATTTAGATCAAAACTCAACTTGAATTGTTAATTTAATCCTTAAGATTGAAGGACAAGATTGAATACCACCCAAGCAAAATTGTTATATCACTCTAGCACATAGAAAATTGATAACTTGTAAGAGTTAAATTGACCAGGAAGGTCTATATTCTTAGACCTTGGAATTATCTGGGTTAATGTGGGCCTTATTTTAATGAAAGTTAGGGCAAACGCCTGATGGACATAATAAGGTAATAAGCACAACGCAAATTTTAGAAAAGTCTCCGCAAGGAAGGGCACACCCCTTTTGATAGGGAGCGAATCTATCCTAAACTCTATTGCAAGTTAAAACCACTATCCCCCTGCTACAGGTTCATTTTTCCTCTTTTTAATCACGCCACCTCACTGTAATGGTTAACAAGACGGAAATAAATAAACAAGCATCCCAAAACCCCGAACCTGCCAGCAGTACTCCTTCAGTACCTAGTCCAGGCTAGAAAAAAAACATATTTATCAACTGATACAAGAGATGGCAAATAAACCAAAAAACCAGAAACTATTATTTTAGGGCCACCAATAATTTCTTATATATATATATATATATATATATATATATATATATTATGTCTGTAAACTGGCCTGTGTTTTCCTGTTTTGCTGGACGAAAAAAAACCAAATTTCTGGAGAAAAAAACCTTGCTATCTATACCTGAGACCGAGTAATTCAACCACATAGGGAAAAGAGCCGATTAAAGTTCCTCACGTCTTTGACGGGATTCGAACCTGGCCTTTTCCACGTGACGTCGGGAGGATTTTGGCAATACCACTGTATTACATGCGCAGACAGGCATATAAAACAGGGCAAGATACACTGTGCTGCCACTTTATTAGGTACACCCCTGCAGTGCACAAAAATCGTTAGTACCACAACATTGCAAGTCACGTGACCAGAGTTGTGGATATAAATGGAGCAGAAGAACCTTTCTAGTATCAGTTAAGCATACAAACTGTAGCAAAAATGGGGAAAAGGAATGATCTCACGGACTTAGAACGTCGAACGGTAGTATGCGCAACATGTGCTGGACAAAGCATCTGTCCAGCTTCAGCACCGCAGTTTCAAGAGTGTATGGAGAATGTGCAATGAACAGAAAACATCCTCTCAATGGCACTCCTTTGGAAGAAAATCGCTTGTTGATGAGAGAGGTCAGAGGAGGATGGCTAGAATTGTGCAAGCAAACAGGCGGGCCACAATGTCGCACATCACGTCAGAAAACACCTTGGTGCACAGAACAAAATATCACAATGGACAACAACAGCCGATGGCCAGATTGTGTACTTTTGTTATCAATGAAGATCAAGAGAGCACGCCTCCTGTGGGCACAGCAACACCAGCGATTGGAAAACAGTTGCTTGGTCTGGCAAGTAGAGGGTCGTGGAGCATCATATTGATAGAAGGCTTAGAATTTGGCAAAAATAACATGAATCAATGGACCTGGCCTGTCTGACGACAACTGTGGAAGGTGATGGGGCAGTTTTATGGTGTGGGGAATGTTTTCTTGGCACACGTTGAGTCCGCTGATACCGATAGATTCATGTCTGTATGCCATATCATACCTAAACATCGTTGCTGACCAAGTGGATCCGTTCATGATGGCAGTTTCTCCTCAGTCAGATGGTTATTTCCAGCAGGATAATGCACCGGGGCACAAAGCCTGAGTCACTATGGAATGGTCTCAGGAATATGACTTTTTATAAACGTCATCAACTTTTGCCCCTGTTAAGGGGAAAAAGTTGACGTTGTGAAGCATATATCATCTTTTAATGGCACAAAGGTGATATTGTTGAAAATGTTCGCACCAATGACATTGAGAGTATGAGATCTGCAGATTTACTTAACAAGTACAGGTCAATATTGCAAAAAAGTCGTGAGTTAGGGTTGAATGTGGAAGTCTCTGCAATTCTGTTGAGACATGATGGGAGGGAGTATATGATGAGAGATATTGTCAAACAATTCGGCTCTGGAGAGATTGCGCAGGGCTGAATGGGTATAATTTTTTTCAGCTTGGTCTGTGCTTGTTGACCTTTCTATTTAAGTGAACTCCATCCCTGGATCCCTTTTATTTAAATGTACCCCATAAATGGGGTACATTTAAATAAAAAGGGTGCAAGAATATTTGAGGATGCTATCGAGGCAGTGTTAGGTGCGTCTGAAAACTGCTAGCTTGGGGGAATTCACAGAATAAATAGTTAAAAGCAGCCACAGGCAGAGGTCAAGGTGATTATCACACTATTTCTATTGGAAAAGCAGCGGCCTAGCACGAGGGGTGCTGGGGGTTTCAGGGACTTATGGCAGTCATCATGAAACAGGTGGGTATATGGGATGTGTTAGAGTATCTAAGAATAAGAATTGGTGCATAAATATCACTGCAAGTATAGTAAATAAATTTGATCAATTTGAAGTGTTTTTCAAAACTTCAAAGGCGGATATTTTTGGGACAGCAGAGGCATGGTGTCCCATAGATATTAGGAATTCAGAATTGGAATTTGACGAGTACAACGTGTACAGAAAGGATAGGAAGGGAGGAAGTGTTATTCTGTTAATTAACAAAAACATAAAATCAAAAGAAGTGCACTCAGTTGACATTGATGAACAGTGCACCTTTGAGTCAGTTTGTTGTGACATAAGCACTGCGAAAGCAAAAATATCAGGAGTGTATTATAGACATAATGACTTGAATGAGTACAATGAAGAATTGTACAGAGAAATAGAGTGGGCTAGTAAATCAAAATGTCTTATAATTCGGGATTTTAACTTCCCAGATATTGACTGCAACTGTGAGTTGGTCACTCACACACCAGTAAGACTTTTGTGGATTTATTGGATGATTGTTTTCTGCAGCAGCATGTTCGAGAGGCAACCAGAGAGGGTAATATTCTTGGTCTGGTTATCAGAAGTGATCATTTGTGTATTTCAAATTCGCAGATAAAGGAACCACTACGTGGCAGTGATCACAGTGTACTGATGTAGGATTTATTTAAATATATAATTACCATCAGGGGTAAAGGAAAGGGTTTTTGCTTCTGTAAAGGTGACTACAGTAGTCTGAGACAGTTTTTAAATTCTGTACAGTGGAACCAACTGGTGATGTTACCAACAGCAAATTCTAAGCGGGAAGCATTCAAAGAATTAATCGTGGAAGCTACTAAAAGTTTCGTATTGTTCAAGGTTTAGGCCTAAATGGTTGTCAAATGAATTAACGAAACACGTGGCACAGAAGAAAAATGTATGGGATGCATATAAAAATATTAGGTGGCACAGACGCCTATGGCAGATATAAGCCAGTCTGTAATCAAGTCACAAAGGTTAGGCAGATTACGAGAAATCTTTGGCAAAGTATACTAAGAAAAACAGCAAGTATTCTTTACTTATATAAACTCTAAAAGGTAGGGGATGAATCTGATTGGTCCACTTGATGTCGATGGTTCGACTGGTGATGATCCTGGTCAGATAGCAAACAAACTGAATGAGTATTTTGCATCTACATTCACACATGAATGTAGGTCAGAAGGATATCAAATTGTATCAGGGTGCTTAATGATTTTGTAATAACTGAGAAAAAGTGGAGGAGAAATTGTTAAAGTTAAACCTAAGAAAGGCACCTAGGTGGTGGATGCGATCTATCCAGTTATATTAAAGGAGGCGGCAAAGGAAGTAAGCAAACCATTAGTCATAATTATTAGAGCATCATTGGATTCAGGGGAGGTCCTCATGGAATGGAGTTGTGCAAATGTATCCCCAATTCACAAAGGGGGATCGAAGGGTGACACGAATCATTACAGACCAGTTAGTTTAACTTCTGTTCCAAATAAAATAATGGAGTCAGTGGTTAAGGATTCATTGCAGGATCATCTATACAAAACTGCAGCAATAATTCAGACAAAGCATGGGTTAAAGGTAAAGTCTTGTCTGACAAATTTGCTTGGATATTATGATGTAGTTTCAAAGTAAGCGGATGCAGAAAATAATTTTATATCATACACTTGGATTTCAGGAAAACGTTTGCGCATGGAAGACTACTGCACAAATTGGAGCAAAATGGGTACTGCTCTTTGGGGACTAATGTTATTAGTGGAGTCCCACAGGGTTCAGTGTTGGGTCCACTGTTTTTTTGTATAATTAACAATGATATTGATGAAGGTATGTTAGGCTTAGTGTTGAAGTTTGCAGGGTTGTTAATGAGAGTGTGCTTCTGCAACAGGATCTAGAAAATTTGGGCAGATGGGCTAAGAAGTGGCAACTGAAGTTTAACCTTGACAAATGCAAAGTACTGCATATGGGTAGAAGGAATCCCAGAGAAACGTACCAACTGTGTGGTACTACACTTAAGGTGGTAGAAAATGAAAGAGGTCTGGGAGTAATTGTGCAGTCAGATATGAAGTTTTCTGAGCAATGCAGACAGGCTGCTAGGGCAGGTCATGGGGTTTTGTAAATGATATATAGGAATTTTGCTAACAGGGAAAAGTGATCATCCCTCTGTATAAGGCAATGGTCAGGCCATGCCGTGAGTACTGCATACAGGTCTGTAAGCCTCATTTTAGGATGTAGAATTGCTTGAGCATGTACAGAGAAACGCAACGAGATTGGTGAGGGCCATGCCGTGAGTACTGCATACAGGTCTGTAAGCCTCATTTTAGGATGTAGAATTGCTTGAGCATGTACAGAGAAACGCAACGAGATTGGTGAGGGGAATGAAGGGATCCCTCACCAAGAGAGGCTTAAGTGCTGGAAATTGTAGTGGCTGGAGACTAGGCACCTGCAGGGTGATCTGATTGAGGTGTATAAGGCCATGAGCACGCTGAATTCTGATGTGATTCTTCCACTTGTTCCGATTACAAACCTAAGGAGGCTTAAATTCAAATTGAGGAAAGACGTAGAAATTTGCGTTTAGCCAGTGGGTGGTTAATTGCTGGAACAAACTTCCATCTGTCGTGGTAGTTGACATGTTAAAAATTATTTAAGTTGGAACTGGACAAACATTTAGCCGGAATTGTTTTGTAAATTTTTTTTTTTTTGGCTATGCTTGTTTTCTTGCATCAAATGCCACTACTACTACTACAACAATGACTTTTCTTTGCTGTAGTTGTCCACTTAGTCCGCATTTCTCAATTCTATTGAACATCTTTGGGATTAGCTAGAAAAGACTGTTCGCTGCAGGCCTATACCTCCTTCGAATCTCAAGGAACTGCGTGATATGTCTGCATGGTACTCCATTCCTTCACATTTTCAGCATCTTGTTCAATCCATGCCTAAATGAATTCAGGCTGTTTTGAATGGTCAACACGCTACTAATTAGATGTACATAGTAAAGTGGCAGCACTGTGTATATTGGACTGATTTGTTCATGAATATCTAACAGCCAGCTTTGAGGACTTCAGTGTTCGCCATGCCTACCTTCCCCGTTGGTACATGCAAGATAGGAGCTATTTGATGATATCTGGCAAACTTTCTAAGAACATTCACCAGATGGCATGCTGTCCAGGATGGCAATCCAAGAAGATTTTATCATCTTACTCTTGGCTAGAGCTTCGGATGAATCTGTGATTGAGGAAATGCTATCCCAGAAGCCTGCCTTGTTGAAACAAGGATTGCCTAACTTGAAATCTGACTTGAGAGCTGCAAGAAAGGAATATCAGTGGATGCCTAGAGCAGACAGGCAATGCCTCTATTTGAAAGCTAAAAAGCACTCGTGCAAAGATATTGCAATAACGTTTAGCATTAGTTCAGGCAAATGATGCAAGAAAGCAAGCTAATACAGTACCAGCCAAAAAAAAAAAAAACCTTTTCCCAAATGTTTATCTAGTTCACCTTAAATTTATTTAATCTGTGAACTTCCACAACAGATGGAAGTCTGTTCCAGCAATCAACTATATATACGCTGACTAAAGGCAAACTTCCACACACTGGGTTATTACCTATGCAGATAAGGTATTCAGTTCGCTCAACCAATATGGATTTCAATCAGGATGATCCATAATTGACAAAATCAAGACATTTTCAATGCAAAAGAGACTGGATTCCACACACATGTTAACTTTAGATTTCAAAAGGGCTTTCACGTTGTCTAGTGGACTGGTAACATGAACTGGGTCAGGGACACCGAAGTGCTCCTGTACAAAAGCTTTAACAGCAATTTCACAAATAGGAAAATCACAATCAACATCTGATTACAAGAAATTCCACAAGAGAGGGCAGTCCTCAAGTCTCTATTTTCCACCCACATATATGGAACATGATGCTGAAGACTAGTTAGGCTACACCTTTGAGCACACCTCCCAGTTCTATGCTGATGAACTCAATATCCTGCTATATGGACCCATGTGCCTTGTTTAGAACCAAGAAAGTCATGTCACTGAAGCCCTTGCAACATGGGGTTTAAACCCACAAGTTGCCCATTAGCACAACTAAAAACAAGACTTTCTTAGTATTTGTACGAAGACATCCCACATTTAGAATGAATGGCCTTCATTTTCAATATGAAAATTCAGCAAAGTTCTAGGCTTACTGGGACTCACCCAGTAAAGTTCTGAATGAGTGGAAGTATTGCCCTTACCAAGAAAGGCTTAAGTTATGCAAATTAAAGCTTCTGAAGACTAGGAATCTGATTGAGGTATATATAAAAAAAAAAAAAACCTGCAGCCATCATCAACCTACTGCAGGATGGAAGCGTCCTCAACAATCCGAAGTCCAAGTATTTGCCTTTAGCCAGCAAGTGGTTGATTGCTGGAACAAACTTCCTTCGGTTGTTGTGGAAGTTGATAGCTTAAATAATTTCAAGGCAGAACTAGACAAAAATTTGATTGAAAGGATGGGTGAAATGGGAGGTTTTTTTTTTTTTATTTTTTTACGTAAACTGTAAATGTTTTAATTTGTCGCAAAAAACGGCAGTTGATTCAAAAAAAAAAAAAAAAGGAGTTAAACAGAATTTCAGCAACAGGTGTTTTCTAATTTTCACACAGCACTAGAAATTAAACAATGATCATACCATACACTATGCTTTTAAACAGCATAAGTGACATTTTTTCCATGGGTTTTTGTTTCTTTTGGACATTATTTCTTCAAGAAAAAAATTGTTATACACCTTGCACTTCAGAACCGTTGAATGAAGTTTATTTGTAATAGTGACACTGTTCAGACTTAGTTGCCAAGATACTCCAAAACAGAATTCAGAAAGAGCTGAATTTTTTTTTTCACCTGGTTAAATATTTGCCATGCAGTAGTTGTTACCAAAGGAATGTGCTTTTTTTCTTTTATCAATGAAGGTAAAGTAATTCTTTACCTTCACTAATATTTAGAAGTACTGGAACTTTATTTTGCAAAATCAATTTGGTTCAAGACTTTTCTCCAAATTGCATTATTGGATAATTGATTATATTTAAGTGAAAGTTAATACTTCTGATTATTCAGGTGGTCAACTTTGATTTCTACAAATTCAGTTTGGAGCTAGCAGACTTTTCGACTGCCATAAGCACTTTGGTGTTAGGTGCTATATCACAAATCACCTCAATGTGTAAAATTGCACAATCACTCATTTTTATGCTTAAGACAGTCTCTGCACCTGTCATTTTTTTATTGACAGAGTAGGCAGCCTTTATTGAAAAATAGGGGATGTTTTTGCTCTTAATTCTATACTATCAGTGATGTGTTAGTTGAAAATGCACAATTTTTCTTTGAAAAGAGATCTTTAATAAACCTGAGTTTTCAGGATATTTGAATCTTTCCATTTTGTAGCCACAACAGTGAAAACACTCTAAAAAAGTGTTTTCCCAGTTGACAATTGCTGATAATAGGATATCAAATTCTGAAATTTGTTTGGTTTCGTCTTATCCACCACATAGAATGTGCATGATTTTTATGGTGCTGATACATCATTGTTTGATATTCAAAAAAATCTTGACATGTACATGTTAGAAAATATCAATGAGAAAGGACATTACAAACGTGAGCAGCATATGTCCACTCCTTTAAAGACTTTCATGTCTTCTGTAGGCAAGTTTACTTTCTTACACTATAATTCTAAGAATACAGTTTAATATTTTTGATAATCCAACATGGGGTTAAGGTTTTCCCCATCCCACCATGTTACTTTGCCAAAGAAAGTCTATGGTAGATAACAACACTCATATAATTTAGGTGTCTATTGTAATTTGGTCAATATCTTATTCTTTTATTGTGACTGTAATAAATAACAAAGAGTTTAAAAAAATCAAGTGTCGTCTTTATTTTAAATAACACATTCCACACGAAAAGGAAAAGTTTCAAGTCAACTAAATAATAGGCAAGGAAAACCAAAATAAAATTTTAGAGCTTTATTCTAAAACTGGGCTTTTAAACTATATTACAATTCTTTTAATTAAGTAGCTAACAAGAAACTATGAAAGGTCAAATTCCCTTTTGTTTTTTTAACATCTATTAATTTACATATCAAAAGATTTTAAATTTACAATGTAATTGCTCATAAGTTCAAAAATAAACTGCTTTTATAATTATTTAGCTAATTCAAACACTGCCTTATGATGAATACTCATAAGAAATTGATAACTGGCTTCAGCAAAGAAGCCACTGACTTGGTATATGCATGGATTCTTGTGTGATAATATTTATGCAATATTGCTAAAACACCCAATGCTCCACAGCAGAAGTTTCCAATAAACGTGTGGAATCCTGAGGTTCCCCCAAACAGATCTGAGTTTTGAACTTTTTTTTTTTTTAACATCGATTTCTAACTTCTGGATGTTTATGTTGAAAAACTATTGGTTTTTAAACACATTGCTGTTCCATGTAAAAACTGGGAGTGCAAGGGTTGATCAAAATTATTGAAAATAGAATGTCATATGAATGTGGGTAGCATGTATAAGACAATCACAAACATAAAATTTCTGCTTAAATCAATTTCCTAGGAAGTGAGATTTTGAATTTCACAGAGCAAACCTAAATTTTACTCTTGAAATAAACAGCTTGATTTCAAACTGATTTAATCAGAGGAGATAATGTTAGAGTCACTTACAAGAGAGAAGTTTATGTTGGGCAAAGATGGGATACACAGGTTCACAACTTCTTCTGAAGATTTGACCAACTTACTGATTTTGACAAGGTTCAGCATATCCAGTTCTCATTTAATGCATCTAAGTTGCTCAATTTGGGTCTGATAGCAGAATGGTATCTTTCATATTTCTTTTATGTAAATTATCTATTTCTTTACATATAAATTTTTTGGAAACCTCAGTGCAAGATGGGCATAATTTTCTCGAAAAAATAAATCCATAATTTAGCAGCTCATTCATAAACTTCAAAAATCAGTTCTACTCATGGTTTCCATTGTTCAAAATAATTTTTAATTCACCCATTATTTGAAAAGCTAAAAAATTAAAACATTTACAATAATAATCTCAGTAATTATCTGCACTGAATGTGTGACAACATTATACTTAACATTTATAGCAGTACCAATATCATTTCTCTCCTAGAAAAAATATTTTTATGCAGAAAACCCTTGTAAGAATTTCATCCAAATGCTATATATGGTTTACTTGCAGATATCCATAAAAATGCAAGTGAACAGAAATGTTCACACAAAGGCTTCAACAGAACTTCCGAAGTACTGCAAACATCTTAAAAGTAACAATTCTGCTGTACGTCAGCACTATTACCAAACATTAGAAACCCAGAAAAATGAGTAATGCCACCTCAAGTGGCCAGAACTTGCTCTCAGCCAGGCATAAGGGGCTGGCTGAAAGAAAAATATGGAGACTGCACGAACGGGTCTTTTCAGGATGAATCAGTTTTCTGAAAAAAAAAAAAAAAAAAAAAAAAGTGGTTCTTTGCTTGTCACTGACATGGATAGTTTTGGTTCCAGTCCCACCATACCAGAAAATTATTAAAGGACTCTTCAATCAGGATTAACCTTGGTTAATTTCATGGTTCTCTGAGTTATCTGGTTTTTCAGCCCACACAATATGCAAATTGCCATGCAATACATACAATGCATGATAAAACCAAATAAATTAGGGTACCATGTGAGCCATCTACATTATGAACAAAGTTGATGTGCTGGAAAATCACAACACTTTTTGTTCATCTAGTGCAAGAAAGTGCTACTTTTGTTTTCACAGTGATTCTGTACTTATAAATTCAGTAGGCTGATTGTAGTTATAAGTACCATTAATAGTTATGAGTATGATGAATAACAATAGTTGATGACAAAATAAGCATTCACAATTTTTCTACCCCTTTTTAGTTTGAAATTTACAAATGTTGCAATTTCCAATAGCCTTTTAAACTTTAATTCGTAAGCAAGTACATATTTGTATTTCACCGGTTGTGCTAAGACAGTTGATTTCCCAGATGAACATTTAATACCTTTGAAGTATGACTAAACAGCAATAAATCAGTTTACAAGCAGAGACAGTTGAAACAATCAGTAATTAAAATTACTGTCATGCTGCCAATTAAGTGGACAGTAGACTTTCTTAAATCTTACAAATAAATACTAATAAAAAAAATGATGTACGCATTTTTGTGGGATAAATTTTCACTGTTCTATGTTACAAAGTATTTGCTGTTGCTCTTAGACTTTTTGTGTGTAATAATGATAATCATGTGTCATTATAAATAAAAATGAGAATGAGTTTTGACCTAGTAATAGTTGAAAACTTTAAACATATTTCAACCATTACTGCTAAATAGAATTCCAGAGATTTTCAACAGAAATGCTTAAAAAATCAACACTAGTACTGAGATTTATGAAATTGAGAAAAATAGTCATATATGCTGTCCTTATAAGCTTTTAATTATAGAGTATCCAAATACACACTAAATCATAAAAGCTTTATGCTTCTCCCAATAAACACGACTACCACTGTCTGAAAATCTGCACATAAAGTAAAATTCTAATGTGCAACCCAAATCAATGCACACAGGTACATGAACTGTTTGCAAATTGAGCTTGAACTTTCCCAGAACTTTGCTTATGGCTAAAGTTCACATAATGTGGATGTATCAAACAGTTTGTATGAGAATACCAAAACTTTGAGAATAATGGCCTAAAATATTAGTAGCAGCTCTAAACTTGGATTTGTGGAAGTGTGCTTTTAAATTTTATCATCTGCACTGTTTTTCTTTTAAGTCTGTCTATAAAAAATTTACCTTAAATTTAATGAGTGTTTTATGTACACGAGAGAGATTATACAGTCTAATTCAACAACCAGAAAACCATTAGATAATTAAAATTGTTATTCTTCTAATTAAAAATATTAAACTATAAAGAAATATATATATTTTGAGCCAGTTAGATCAAGTTTACCTTACAAGAACAAACTCCTTTAATAGAGATTTTATACCTAATCAAATATCAAACAGTAACAATGGTTAAATTTTTTTGCTAAAACAATGATTAAAATATTTGATGTTTCAATCATCCAAATTTTTAATTCAAATCCAGAAATGAAAATGATGGATATAAGAAAGTGAAGAAGTTTCATAAGTAACCAATTTTCTTTTCAACTCAGGAAATGTATAAAAAAAAGTTTGTGCCATCTTTTTTTTATGCAGCACTATTGACAAGTCAGTGGCTAAGAAACTTTGTGAGAGATGATTAATGCATAGCAAAGTAACCCCTCCTACTCATTGAAGCTTCTTATGAAAACTTTATTTCCTGTTAAAAGCTAAGGGGGAAAATTCAAATTTTCAAAATAAATATAATCTTCCTAAAATCATACAACAGTACTTTCTAAATTAAATGAATACAAGCAGCACACTTAATTCCAAACAAATATCTTTTTCATCCTCCATAAATTTAATGAATTGTAAAATTTTTTATCATTTTGATCAATAATAAATATGAAAATAATCCATTAAAACAATCTGTTTAGTGATTTCAACAGTTAAAAATTTTATTTGTACAAAACCATTCACTCAACACACACGTATATAAAAACATTTACTTTTTAAGACAAAAACTACAGGGAAATGAGATGATGAAGTTAATGATATCTGCAGAACAGGGTTTGGTGGACAATGCGGATGAAATGGCTGTGTCGCTACATAACAGAAACTTCTCTTCTGACTGGCTCTTAGTGCTCCACTCACATCAATATATCAAAAGTGGGTGAAACACTTTCATAAAGTTATCAGGCTAACCAACACATTTCATGATCCTCACTCCATCTGTAAAAAAAAAAAAAAAAAAAAAAAAATTAAATAACATAATAGTTTTTGGTGTACAGGACTGTTACAATTAAAGTTACTAAAAACTGATGCATCTGCTGACCTAAGCAATGGGTAGATTGTATTAAGGTTTGGAATCTGATTACTTCAAAAGGGAGCAGAAGAGACTTGGGAAAAAAAATTGTTCCAAAATTCACTACAAGGACAGTAGCAGCATGGGTGAAATGAACTTTTGGGTTGATTTAGCAAACAACATTGCTTGCAAAATTGTTCTATGAGAATAGTAATAAGTGTATCATTTATGCCACTATCATTTTGATAGTAACGACACTAAAGATAAAGGGCTCCTACCAAGTTGATGGCCATCTGAAAAAACAAGGATGAAAAATTGTCTGAATGAAGGTATATCTAACAGGCTGAATGAAATGGCTGATGTCTATGCCAGCAGTGCTGAAGCTATATCTTGAGTGCATGAGGTAAACATGTTACCTTTTCAGATTGCACAATACACAGAAACTCTGGCACATCTTTTGCGGCATATTTTTTTGGCATCTTACCAAACGACATTGCTAATTACCTCAGCACCACAAAGTTTGATAAAATATCACTCATTACAGCGAGTGAAGCCATTATGGCACATTTCTATTGTGCAATGCAGACTACCTCTACCAGGGTTCCATCTAAACTACATGCCTCCATGGCCACACAGTGCTGCAAAGTGCCATGCACTAAAATTTTTTTTGCGCACTACATCAGATCTGAAATGCTGCTAAAACATACTGCACCCATGTCCCAACCTGCCAGGGAGATTTAGCATATTTCTATTACTGAAATACAAATTATGCTTTATCTGTTAAGAACCAAATGTGCAAAGAAAACTTGGAAGAACTATACACATATACAATTCAACAAAATTATTTTTCAAGAGAAATGTACTTCCTAACCCTCACTGATAAGAGATCATACTGCGTTATCTTATTGGTGGGGGGAAATCTAAAAAATCAGAAGTGGAAATGTTCTTTTATCTCAAATAATATTATAATAAAAAAAAAAAGTAGTTCAGGTTTTAATTATTATCTGTAATTTTTATTTACTTATATTTCTTTTAAATATATATTTCATAATGCACGTGTTTGTACAAACATCAAAGTCTAAATTGTTTGTTACTGGAAACAATCAGCACTAGTTTTAGAATGATTTTATGTAGCAGTTATTTATTATTCATTTCAAAGATTATTTTCTAAAAACTCACTGCATAGATTAAAAAAGTCAGGAATGGTTTCATAATGCTAATTTTGTAATTGTAAAAATCTAATTAATGTAATAGTTATATCTGTGATTAAGCTGTTTATTTTCCGATTCATGTGCAAAATCACTCATGTAATAACAATTATTAATTATTTTTGAATGGTGATAGCACGAAATTAAACACACAAAGCGATAGTCATTTTGTGCACAGAGAAAAAAAAATTATAGTGAATTATACACCTGATAGTCAACTTGTTGCTGAAAATGAGTAGAAATTCGTATTAAAAAAAAAAAAAAAAAAATCAAATAGTTTTATTTATTTATTTTGTGAAAAGAAAAAAAGAGAGGAAAAACAGTTATGCAAAAAATCTGAGAAACTTCATCACTAAATGGTGAAAATGAGAAGTCCAATCAAGCGAAAAAGATTAATTCACCACCAGAGAGTTGACAGCTGTGCCTTACAATGAAATTCTGAACTATATCTGGTGACTTATGAATAGCGTGTCTAATTTAAAAGGACTGCCAAAACCAACTGCTACATTACAGGGCTGGCTCAAGGGTATATGGTGCCTCTAGGCCACATTGACTGATGTGAAGATTTTAATTTTATAGAATGATTAATTTTACCAATCTGCACCAAGGTTTAGGGGTTGAAAATGCATGTGGTGTCCGTCTTCAGGTCACCTTGTACAGACTCAAACTCAGAAAGTAAATGCATCTAATGCTGAATTTTTTAAAAAGAAAGTTAAGCACTTTCTAATTTGTAATGCAAGTGTGATTTCTACACACTAATGCTGTGAATATTAGTTATTCATTTAGCATTGGGAAAGGGTTAAGTTGTCATTTTTTTAAAATGAAGTAATTCCTCAAATGCTCATGGCAGAACGAATCCTGTCTTTATCACAAGTTGCCTTGGTATTGCACTATTAAAGATAGCATCACCAATTGTTTAATAATTAACGTTGTCAGGTTGTCAAAGCAGTATCTCATTTAAAAAAATGAGACCCTGCCACAACCTCGTTGGGGAATCACTTCTTTTAAATAATCGTAAGTAAGCCATTTGTGTAAAAGTAGTGCTGTACAAATGCTGAACAAGGTAGTTCATGATAAAGGCAGGGCTTGAAAGATGTATTTGTTAATAGGTTTTCACTGCTTTTGCAGTTTCTATCAAAAAAAGGCAAATTATTAAATTAAAAAAATATATTTTTTAATAAACGTCAATTAAAATTGGTTATTCACATCGAATTATGCATCAAATTATTAGTACCAGCAGACTTAAATTCTTCAATCAACATTTGTAATCTTTGAATAATTTTCTCTTGTGTGTGGGCGAGGATCTTAAGCACCAACTCAGTGTTATTATGGGCCTTTATGAGTGCATGAAGAACAGGGTGGATGACCTCGAAGGAATTAAATTTGGAGGGGATCGCTATGTTAGGGTAGCTACGAATAAGAACAGATGGTATACTTGCATTCATAACCAATGTTACGAGTTTAGTAAATAAATTTGATGAATCTGGGGTGTTGGTCAAAACATCAAAGGCAGATATTGTTGGGATATCAGAGACACGGTGTCACACAGATACAAAGAATGCAGAATTGTAATTTGGGGAGTACAATGTGTACAGGAAGGATAGGAAGGGATTATGCTATTAGTTAAGAAACACAAAAATATAAGGAAGTGCAGCCAGTTGACATTGGTGGATAGTGCGCTGAGTCACTATGGTGTGACATAAGCACTGGGAAAGCAAAATTAAGAGTAGGAGTGTGTTATAGGCCTAATGATTCTGACGAGTATAACGAACAACTGTATAGAGAAATAAAGTGGGCCAGTAAATCAGATTCTTATAATGGGGGATTTTAACTTTCCAGACGCTGACTGGAACTTGAGGGCTGGTCATTCACAGGCCAGCAGGAATTTCATGGATTTATTGGATGACCGTTTTTTACAACAGCATATTAGAGAGGCAACAAGAGGGAGTAATACTCTTGATCTGATTATCAGCACTGATGATTCATGCATTAAGAATATGCAGATAAAAGAACCGCTAGGTGGCAGTGATCACAATGTATTGATTTGGGATTTACTTAAAGATGTAACTACCATCAAGTGTAAAGGGAAGGGTTTTTGCTTTCATAAAGGTGAGTGCAATGGTCTTGAACAGTTTTTAAATTCTATGCAGTGGGACCAACTGATAATGTTACCATCAGCAAATTCTAAATGGGAAGCATTCAAGGATTAATTATAAGCTACCAAGTTTTTCATAATTAAAAAAAAATACTCTTCAAGCCTAAATAGATACCAGATGTACTGATGAGAATTCAGGCAGAGAAGAAACATGCAAGGAATCCATATAAATTATCAGGCAACAGAAGCACATGGTAGATATAAACTAGTCTGTAATCAAGTCAGAATAGAGGCTAAGCAAGTGAAGACAGATTATGAAACATCTTTGGCAAAGGATCCAAAAAAAAACAGCAAACAGCAACTCTAAAAGTAAGGGGATGAATCAAAGTGGTCCACTTGGTACTGATGATTTGACTGCTGATCCTGCTCAGGTTACTGACAGACTGAATGATTATTCTGCATCTACATTCACACAAGAGGAGTTCTTTAGGGAAGTGGAGGCCTCTAATAGTGACCTAAATGTTTTTTTTTTTTTTTTTTTTGTAGTTGTTGGTGCATCAGCTTCTGTGGTCATAATGCACCTCCCAAGGTTTTTGCACTACTTTGATCCAAGCCCGAGGCGGGATTCGAACCCACGACTTTTAGGTTGCCAGGCAGGCACTTTACCCACCCGGCTAACCCGGTCAGCGACCTAAATGATTGTGTAATAACTGAAGGGAGAGTGGAAGAGAATATGTTGAAGTTAAACACAAGAAAGGCAACTGGGGTGAATGGGATATATCTAGTTATATTAAAGGAGGCAGCAAACCATTACCAAAATTATCATGGGAGCATCTCCAGATTAATGGGAGGATATGAAGTTCTCTGAGCAATGCTATGTGTGAATGTATCCCTAATCCACAAATGGCAATCAAAGGGTGACATGAGTAAATACAGACATGTTAGTTTAACCTCTGTTCTAGGTAAAATAATGGAGTCACTGGTAAAAGAAATAATGCAGGATCATCTAGACAAGACAGCATTTGGTTTTTCCCCTTAACAAACATGGGTTTGTTAAGTGGAAATCTTGTCTGACAAATTTGACTGAATACGACATGGATGCAAAAAATAATTTTGTTATCATATATTTGGATTTCAGAAAAGCTTTTGATGCTGTTGCACAAAAAAGACTGCAATATAAATTGGAGCAGTGTGTTATTAAGAGCAAGTTTCTGCTATGAATAATGGAATGGTTGAGTGGGAGAAGACAGAGTGGTAATCTATGGACACTGCTCTTTGTGGACTCCACAAAGAACCGTATCTGAGAAGAGAACAACAATGGGCTCAACACGATCCCTGGGGGACACAACTATTCTTCAGGTTTCGCTGTTGGACCCACTGTTGATGAAGGCATATCAGGCCTAATACCCAAGTTTGCAGATGATACAAAGGTTGGTAGGGCAGTTAATGACAGGAACAATGGCATGCTACTGGAACAGGATCTAAGAAAGTTAGGCTGATGTGATGAGAAATGGGAGCTCAAGTTTTAGAATAGTTTTAGAATAGACAAATATAAAGTACTGTATATGGGTAGCAGTAACCCCAGAGTAACGTACCAACTGTGTGGTACTACACCCAGGGCAGTGGAAAAGGAAAAAGAACTGTGGGTAATTGTGCATTTGGATACGAAGTTCTCTGAGCAATGCAGACATGCTGCTAGGCCACCAAATGGGGTTTTATCAATGACACACAGGAATTTTGCTAGCAGGGATAAGAAGGTTATTATCATATTGTATACACCAATGGTCAGGCCACATCTTGAGTATTGCACACAGGTCTGGAGGTCTCATTTTAAGAAGCATGTAAAGCTGCTGGAATGAGTACAGAGAAGGACAATGAGGTTGGTGAAAAGAATGAAGGAGTGCTCTTGGCAAGAAAGGCTTAATTTCTGCAAAATGTAGTATCTGGAGAATAGGCACCTGTGAGGTGATCTGATCGGCGTGTTTAACTCTGAATGGTTTGAGCAAGCTCAATGCTGATGGGATTCTTCCTCTTGCTCAGACTACAGACACACGAGGAGGTACAAATTAAAATTAAGGAAATTTGCCTTTAGAGAGCAGCTTGTTGATTGCTGGAATAAATTTCCACCAGTAGTTGTGGAAGTGTAGGAATCAACACCAGTAAAAAGTAGTCTTACTTTTTTAGTGCAATGTCATGACTGAAATAGCAATACAAAATCAAAAATTTTAAAACTTTATAATTTGTTTCAAACTTTAGAGGGTGAGAATTGTCCGAAGAGAATATCCTAGATATTGACTCTCCATCATCCTTAAAATGTTGTTAATCGTCCTAGAATTGGAAGGCCATATTCAGCTCAAACAGAAGATAATGCTGAGCAAGCAAGCTCTGAATTGAACTGCTCAAAAATCCATAATAAGGATTTCAAGATTCATGATAGATTTATACACCAAAAAATTCCATCACACACTTAATGAGGATGATTCAGATAAGAGAGCCAAATTTTCAAAAAAGTTTCTCGGGATGCACAAAACCAATGAAAACTTGCTGAATGAAATCTTGTGGTATGATGCAGCAATTTTTGAGATCAGTGGACACGTTAAAAAAAATTTAGCTTTTGTTATATAATAAAAGTTTCATTTCTATTTTAACGTACTTATACTTTTTTGAGAACTTCAAATACAAGACTATCCTGACTTTTGCTCTTCCTGTAGTTTACATGCTCTATGCTCGTAAAACACAAAATGGTGATGTTGGCAGGATTTGTGCAACAAGAAATTGTAAGGTAAGGTCAAAGAAGCTTTCTTAAACAGAAAGTTTTATTCTAATGTGAAACATATTGCTTTGCTCACTCTCAGTCAACATCCAAAAGAGAAATCAACTGCTGCTTATGTAAGGCTGTAAATTTTTCCATACTTCACTGAAATTATAAATTTTTGTACAGTTAAACAAGAGTCATTAATAGCTAATATTTACTAAAATTCATTCCTTAAGTCATTGAATGTAACTGAACTAATTTGTAAAGGTGTATTATTTTGTTACAAGCATCATACTATATCTGAAATTAGGAAATACATTCTAAAAACATGCAAAAAAGTGGTATATACTGCCCACTATCAAAAATTTTATTCTGAAAGAATCCACTCACTGCTTCAGTTCATAACGTTGTAACTACGTCTGGAGATGCAAGAGCATATACTACTACTACAACACACTAGATTTTGTTGGAATATCAGTAAGGGGAAGAAATAATAATAAAAATAAAATAAAACAAGTATTTTAAGATAACCTGAAATATGGCTGAAAACTGAATTGACAATAGCTTACAGTAGTCATTTTAAGAAATTATATTACCTTATTAACATATGCATCTAATTCAGCATCAAGCTCTTCAGCTGTTGGCAGTTTCCTAGTTTGTCCACCGCGGCCTCTTGCACCTCTACCTCGACCTCTATATGAAACAAGAGACCATTACTTTAACACAAATACGTATATACATAAACCTCTAATCATTTCCTAAGCTTGCATTAAAATATTAAATTTATTTATACAACAACAAATTCAATAAACTTGAAAATAATGCAATGATATGCAGCACAGATGCAAGAATATTTTCTGGTGTTACTGCAGGCAGAGGTAGGTGCTTTGGAAAACCAATGGCTGATTAATGGTGGTTAAAAGCATAGGTAGATTTCATTCTTGCATTCTTGAACAGTCTACTGGGGTTCTTATAATACAGAAAGAAATGGAAACTAGAAGGCCATGAGACTGTGGACAAATAATGCCCACAGTCCCGAGTGTGGATCTCCTGATGCCCATGCAGTGCTTTAAATGTATGACCTTTGGCCATATTACAAGGTATTGTTGAGCAGATGCCTATTATGGCCATTCTGCTAACCATGGTCACACTTTTAGAGAATGTACAAAAAAGGAGGAATCTCTGCTCTGTGTCAACTGTTGGAGGAGGAAGATTTCCTCTAGAGATTCAAGCCTATGGTCACAGTGGTCTTAAAATTGCTATACTTGACTGATCAGGAGATCCCTAGCTTTTGGGGCTTCTGGTATGATGTTCATATAAGCCAGATGGGCTGAAGTCTGTGATAAATAAGGTTTTGATAATTGATCTAGGTAGGTAGAGAATCCTGGAACTGAATGGTGGACTAATATGCATGTGAATCAGAGATTCTGATTGATATTGTAGATTTATATGTAGAAATGCAGATGGTGTTGTTATGAAATTGTCCAGGAGTTAGTCTCCCTCTCTTGCTGGCTTGGGACGGGCCCCTTGGCCTGGCAGGGTGAGCAATGCTCGCACCTATATCCACGAGGTGGATTAATTTAATTTGATCAGTAGATGTGGGTAGAAACCTAAGAGCAATTTGGATCAAAAGGTTCTCAAATGACAAAACAGAAAGAAATGAAAACTAGAAGGCCATGGAACTGTGGACAAATAATAGGGAATTGCTGTGTGCAGAAAGAACTAACCTATTATCCAACTATAAATTTCTGGAGAAAGCACTGCCATAAGTAACTACACGGGACATACAAGATGATAAGGAACATAGACACACATGCATGTATTATAATGTAGAAGAAGAGTCAATAACATCAGATACTCTCATAAGTAAAAAATGTAGACATAACATGAATATTAGAATTATGGTAAACAGTGTGTGTACAGAAAGAATACACATCTGAGAAAAGGAATAGCAATTTTAATTTTTACATTGTAGGATTAAAAAATAAAAAAAAAAAAAAATCTTAAGGAATTCACAAGGCACATGAAATCTTTTTCCCTGCAGAAATGAAACTTCTGCAGAGGACATGTTCATATTTAAATTTTTTGTGTTGTAACAAGCCAAGAGATATCAGCAAACGCACATTTGAGCAAAAGCATTTAATGATAAGCAGGACAGGAACTAATTTGTTAAACAGAAATCTCAGATATTCAGTCATTCTATGGCTGCTGGCCTTTGTGTGTTTATTATAGTAGACTTTGCAAAGATTAACATTTTGTTTGACTTGCTAAATAATAATAGAACTTTAAACAACAGTAATGAATATGATATGGCTGTAACTTCAAAAGCTATGCACAAAAAATAGAGAAGGAAACAGTTTCTTTAAGTCATAGTGTACTGTTACTGAAAACTGGTCTGACACATTATCCACCCTAAAAAAATAGAGATGATACAAGCAATTACCAAATACTCAAAGTAGTGCATACAATGATTGAATAAAGTTCATTATCTAAGTGTAATTAGATAATGAACTTTATTAAGCCCTTCAATTGATTTACCCATCAATATGTTTCCTCTTGTAAAGATTTTACAGCAGTTTTCAAGATATTTCATCAAACATAAAATAAAGTGTACAATCATTTTCCTGCAAAGGAAAAATATTGTGCACTTTTCATTTACTTGTTTAAGTAATTCAGGAAAATAGGACACAATCCTGGCTATAAGACTTATCTTAATGAAATTTCAGGACCTAATTTAGAGATTCACACCCAGACTCAATTAAGTCTGGGTGTAATTAACCCCAGTCTTGTTTTTATAACCAATCATAGAAATAAGAAGCAGTCTAGTGAAATTAATCCTGATTCTCAATGTTATTAGTTACTTTTAAACAGTCAGTTAGCATGGGAAAAAAAAAAAAAAAAAAAAAACCCTAATGGATGTTATTTAAGTTTAAAAAATTATTAATGTATATGACTGACATAATATATTTAAATTTGGAGAAGGGGGATAGCATCCAACTACGAAACAACATCACATCAAAGTTTAATTATTTTATTCTAATCAATGTTACTAATTATTAATATTGATGTAATAGTTATAAATTAATTATTTTAAGCAGTTATTACACATTTAATTAATATCTGCTTTTATTTTAAGATTATCACTTTATGATTTTGCATTACCGTGAATGATCTGAAAATTGTCACGTATTACATACAGCTCTACAAACACAACTCCAAATAAATGTACATTCTAAGCACTATTGTATTCAAAAGAGCTCTATCAATACTAGGTCTGAGCATTACTACTCTGTGGAACACTGCATGGCATTGATCTAATATTGATGATTCTCTCAATCATTTAAGTCATCGGCAAATTCTGACATTATGCCCTTTATCCCTTCATTGATGTCGTGTATGAAAATCAGAAACAACAGTGGTCCAAAAACCGATCCTTGGAGGACCCACTTACACCAATCTGAAGAATATCAATTAATCACAATCCTCAGTCTTCTTCCCTGCAGCTGCCCTACAATCCATCTTAGAATCTTTCTAGTAATCCCAACATGTTCCAGCTTATACAGTAATCTCATGAGGGACCAAGTCAAATGTCATGCTAAAATCCAAATAAATTATGTCAAAATTGTTTCCTACATCTAGCTCAATGAGTAAATTTGTCAATTTACTCATGAGCTTACCAGGTTAGTTAAACGCAATCTTTCCATAAAATGTTGTGTCTCCTCCAGAATGCCACTTCTATCTAAACGTTCCTGGATTGCACTGGTAATCACTACCTTTAAGATTTTCATTACCATTAAAGTCAAATTAACTGGTCTGTAGTTACCAACTTCACTCTTAGAACTGCTTTTTATGTACTGGTAATATTTTGGCATTTCTCCAATCCAAAGGAATCACCCCTGAGTCTAAAGATGCCCTCATAATTAACCTCACTGGTTCAATACACTCCCTGGATGTCTCCCTCAAAACTACCAAGTATATGCCATCAACTCTGGGAGCCACACTTGCCTTTAAGTCCAAAAGATTTTTTAGTATTTTGATGAACGGTCATCTTCTGTAATTTCAAAATCATTAATTTCATATGGCTCAACCTCTGCTCAACATAAAGGGTCTTTCATCAGTAAAGACAGGTGCAAAGTACCTATCATTTCAGCAATATCAGCTGGGTTATCTGATTTGTCTTCTTTGTATTCATATACATGGGAAACTGCTTGTCCTCATTCTTTGCTCTCTCAGCCAGTGCATTCTCATACTTAGCTTTGGCCTCCTTAAATTATCTATAGTACTATTACAGATCAATTTGTAGCTGTTGTATGCTCTAGTACTTTTCATCTGTAGCTTTCCAATGCAGTCTTTTTCTGCTCTATTAGACTGGCCAGTTCCATATTTGTCTATCCTAGCATCCTCCTTGTGCTATGTTTTAATGGCATGTACGCATTCATGGCTTCTGTGACTACTGCTTTAAAGATATTCCATGATTCTAATGTTTCATCTCTCCCCCTCTAAACCACTCAATTAATAGATGCCAAGTAGTGCCTTAACACATTTGCTGCTGCTTATATTTGCAAGGGTCCTTTATTTGTGGCTTGCAATGCTGCTGTGGGACACTGGAACAAGTAGGCAATGCTTTTTAGTAAATGGATTTCATCTGTGAAGAATCATCACTTCAAGCAATGCTGGCATCTGTCATTTGTAGCATTCTAACATTAACAGATGCACCTGAATGAGATTCATAATCAGCATCACTCCAATAAAATTCTATTTCAGTATCAGACATATAAAGAACTTATTCAATGTCATCAGCTTCAATATATTGTCAATCCTGATGTTCCATGTTGTGGATCCATTATAACAACCCTTTAGGGTAAAATTTTAACAGCTAACACAATGGATGATGATCCCCCTCCCAAAAAAACTAAAGAATTACAATTCAGTAAGCATAATCTTCAAAAATTTTTACCTTTTCTTCTTGTAGAAAATACTAAACCACATAAAATAACTTCAACGTAAGGAAAGAACACACGAAACTGTGAACCAAGTATACAGCTTTTATAGCACTCTCTAGACAGCAATTAACACTAAGCAAATTCCCAGCTATAAATGCAACAGCCATTGCACTTTTCCTTTTACAGCACTCAATTACTGACTGCAATTCAATGGATGTGTATTAATGATAAGGCACAAAAATTGCAGTTCGCTTCAACAAGTTTGTGTTCGGGCAGCGAACACATTAAACTACATTTTGCAGTTTTTATTTGAAAAGATCAAAAAAGTCATTTCAAATGAAAACTGCAATAGATATCTTTGTATGTATGTTCTGATACGTAAGTAATAAAGCCAAGAAATATAGATTAATTATGTTCGCTCGGTACTTTCAGTCAGTGGCCCTTGTCCATAAAAACTCCCTTTTTCATTTCCACTTTCTTTCTTTTCCTTTTATATAATATATTGTTTACATACCGTATTTCCCCATGTATAAGATGCACCTTAATTTTGGGGCCTGAAATTTGAAAAAAAAATGTACTACATAAAGTTATTTAACTGAAGTTTTATTCATCATAAAATTCATATAACTCCTCACTGTCAAAACTCCCATCCATTAGCTTGTCCTCATCTGTGTCTGATAACGAATCACTGTCTTCATATATTGCCTCGTCCTCAGTTCCATCTATGGCATTTGAAATGCCACACTTCTTAAATGACTTGACAACGCCTCAATCTTGATATTATCCCAGTATCTTTTCATCCAGGTACAAACTTTTCCCATAGTTGGTTTCTTCACTCTTCCTGCTTGTGTCAAATTGTACCCAGAAGACTTCATCCATTGGTTCCATTCGTCTCTCATGGCAGCTTTGAAGGGTTTGTTAATGCTGACATCAAGTGGTTGGAACTGGGACGTCAAGTTTTGTTTTTTGCACTGCAGCAATCTTCTTTGTGTTTTTTGTTATGTGTGCCCTGAACTGATCAAGCACCAATAGGGCAGGTTTGCGCAAGAGCCCATCTGGTCTCCTGCTCCAAACTTTCTCAAACCAGAGCTTCATCCCATCCCGATCCATCCAATCCTTGTCATGAATGTGGACAATCACTCCTCGAGGAATGTCTTCTTTTAGCATTGTTTTGTGTTTGAAAATCAGCATAGGAGGCAGCTTGGTTCCGTTGGCACAACAAGCTAGAACAACTGTATAATGGCGCTTTTCATGTCCACTTTTCTTCACAGTTACAGTTTTCACGCCCTTCTTATCAACAGTTCTGTTACTTGGGACATAAAATTGAAGGGGGACTTCGCCCATATTTGCAATCTGTCCCAACTCAAACTGATGTGTCTTCCGACATTGAATGACAAAACAATGAAATTCAAGGACCTTTTGCTCATAGCTTTCAGGCATATTTTGGGCAAGTCTGGTGTGTGTACGCATGCTTAGTCCATCCTGTTTCGTGAACCTGAAGCACCAATTGTGTCCTCCTTTGAAATCATTAACTTTTTTTTCATCAGCAATTCTTCTTGCCCTTTGCTCTTCAATTCCCTCTCTAAATCAGGCCATTTTGCTGACTTGCCTCTCGTGGCCTTCTTCTGCTGTGGCGTTTTCAGTAGGGTTTCTTCTTCCCGTAGCCAGTCTCGGATTGTTTTCTCAGTTGGAGGAGGACCAAACTTACGTTCAGCAGCACGATTTCCATTCACTTTTGCAAACTGGATCACTTTTAACTTGAATTCAGCACTGTACGAAAATCTTTTCTGAGCAGAACGTGACAAAACATAACCTAATATACCGGTAACAAGTGCAAAACAATGAGTGCAAAGACAACAAGCACGAAATACAAGTAAAAAAATCTACAACCACTGTATAAAGACGCATCCAGTTTTTAAACCCCAAATTTTTCGAAAAAGGGTGCATCTTATACATGGGGAAATACGGTATATGTGCAGAAGTACTGAAACATGTTGGGATGATGAGAGAAATCAGAGAGGATAAAAATTTGGAGTTAATCTAACTCTCATTTCAGAAATGTTAGACATGCATCTTTTGATAAAACTACTAACACATACCAAATTATAATATGGTCATATTTTGCACAATTAATCAATCAGAACAAGGATTTTGGAAATTTCACCAAGTATTAAAAATATCAAAAAAGTCTGAGTATCACCTTAGGTGCCAGTGTGCACTGTACTCCCAGAACATGCTTTAAGTTGGTCCTGACCTCTCCCTTTTAGTATGAGTATATGAGTATAAAAAATTTGCTTTTTTATTAGACACAATCCTTAAAAGTTAAATGAATACAGATATAATCAAATTAATGCAGAGATTTAACGGGTTTCACTGCATGTGAAGAACCATGTAATATACATGAAAACATCTGCTGGTAATGTCTACAGCCACTTTGGTTATTAAAGTGATAGAAAACAAAATCTTACCTTCCAAAACCCCCACGCTGAGTACCAGTACTTCCCCTCCCTCGACCAGGGCTGTTTATAGAAGATGTAATAACCTCAATCTGCATTGGTCTTCCTATAATAAATAAATAAAAATTAATCACAAGGAACATAAAAGTGTAGCAAGCAATGAATTTATCCAAAGAACTAAAAATTACTTACTTCTATTATTAAAGGAGATTAAAAAAAAATAATAACACTTTTTCTGTTATCAAAGTTAAGATAGTTCATATTTTTGTGTTTCTGAAATTGGAGATATTAAGGATCTTTTAAGGTCAGAAGTGAGCACCAATATATTGTGGGAAGGGAAGCTTTTAATATTGTTGCACATAAGACTGCTGTATAACCTGGAACAGAGTAACATTAAGGGCAAGTAACTGCTATACATCAAGGGATGGTTATGTGGGAGAAGACTGGCAGTGGTTATTAATGGAGATTGCTCTTTGTGGACCAATATTATTAGTGGAATCCCCCAGGGTTCAATGCTGGGTCCATTGTTGTTGTCTATATTTATTAATGATACTGATGAAGGTATATCAGGGTCAATGTCTAAGTTTACAGATGATATAAAGGTTGGTAGGGAGGTTAATGACAGTAATCAAGGTTGAAGTTTAACAAAGAAAAATGCAAGGTACTGCATAAGGTGTGGTTCCTGCACCCATTCCAGCAAACTGCAGCATCTAGAGACTAGGCACAAGTGAGGAAATCTGATTGAGATATTTAGGGCTTTGAATGGATTGGGCAAGCTCAATGCTTATGACACTCAGACTACACATATGAGGGAGCATAAATCAAACTGAGGAAGGATGGTTGCAGGACAGATGTATGGAAGTTCCAATAATCAGCCAGCAGGTGGCTGATTATTGGAACAAACTTCCAATTACTGTTGTTGAAGTGGTTAATTTGAACAAATTCAAAGAATAACTAAATTACTACTACTATTAACTACTATGCAGTTTGAAAAAAAAAAATAAAAAAAATTCACTGAAGTTTTCTCAGAAAATGGTGTTTCTTAATCGTTTTCTAATGCTGATTTCAAAAATGGCTTCAGTTTGTTTCCATCATGTAAGGTTTCTTCAAAAATCACATAAGAAAATTTGATTTTTTTAAAAATTTTCAATTTTGGCAGAAATTGTGCCCTGAAATTACAACAAAATGTTACTGTTACCAGACTTTTATCTTTAAATACACGGTGAATACACTATTAAAAGGGGCAGTGTGGTAAAAAAAAAGTCCACTAAACATTCACCTCTCTGTGATGGGTAAAATTTGTTTCTTTGATTTTCTTGTAGATCCTTATATTTTACAGCCTCTCTTCAGCATCCAGCAATAGTCAACTATCATGTTGACACCCCCCCCCCACCCTTGGTACCTCATCTCCATGTCTTCACTATCTTTCTCTTTTATTTATAATTCTCTCAAAATCTCAGTCCCTCACCAGTTTGCAAATTTGAGATCCAACAAAAATACCTTGTTTTAGCTTCTCTTGGGTGATCAATGAGAATTTTAGTACAAAGGTAGTTGAAAGCAGAGATCTTCCTGAGGTAAAGCTTTTACAAACTGTTTCATTAAATCCAGTTTGATGTCAAGGGAGGAAGGAAGGAAGGCAGGTTAGAAGTCTACCAGTGGTTACAAACTATGCTCTTTGATCCACACATCAAACTGTCCCTCTGTGCCCAGACACTGACACCCCAGTGCTTACTCCTTGCCTGACTCACACAAAAAGCAAGGCATTTTTGTGTAGCCAGATTGCTATCCAAGTAACATGCCTATTACTTTAAGGTCAGCACAGACAGACAATCAACCAACCAACCAACCAACCGACCAACCAACCAACCAACCAAGTTCTTTATACTTGATAATTGTCAACAACTTCTTCAAGTTCTCATATGTTTCTTTCAAATGCAGTGTGCTACTGAAATTGACCCATATTTATTTCCATTGTGGAGAAATACACCTCTGAGACTCCTCTTTGATGAGTCAATAGTCTCCACTGTGTAGGATTGTAACTAATTCCTAAATAATTCATTAAGCCATTTATATTACTACAAATAACAACAGAATTGTCTTCAGAAAAGTATAGGAATAGTTCTCATTCTCTGTGTCAGTACTGTGAAAAAAAATGGTCTATGTGTTAGAAGATTTTTAAGTCTAGAACCAAAGAGTTTTGCAGATTCCTTTGGTAAATTTAAATCTCTTACCAGATAAATAAATTTTCTGTTTATACCACACAGTCAGAGGATCAAAAGAATACAAGAAACAGCACTGTATTTAGCAGTCATGGGCTTGAACCCCAGTCATTCAAAGTACATGTACTTATGTATCCTCACGCTTGACTATTCTGTCATTGAGTTCATGTTGTGAAAACAGTTGAGGGCTGGACTTAACGTCTCCAGTCGTGTAGGCTTCAGTTTCATCTTCAGAAGCTTCACTTTTGTCACTTTCTGCAATATGTGGTGGGCATAGAATCAGCAAGTTATCTCTATGTGGGACTGGTCTAATGGCAGACGGAATATTAGGATACACAATACCTTTCTTACTGTTTGTACTGTATCCCTCTACATTAACTAAGCAAAAGTAAGTCATCACAATGGTTTGTTGGCTCCTGCCAAACAAATCACGAGAATTGAAAACGGCATAGACTTCTTACCTTCCCACAATCTCAATGCTTCAACAGAGGTTCAGCAAACTTTATGTGGATGGAGTCCATTGTTTATCTTGGTCACAGAGTTTCAGTCCAAAATAAGCACAATGCAATTTTTTATTACAAATTCTGTAATATCCTGCCTTTGCTTGAGGACTACATAATTTCCACAAATATAACAAAA
This sequence comes from Mastigoproctus giganteus, assembly GCF_048544385.1. Taxonomy (NCBI): domain Eukaryota; kingdom Metazoa; phylum Arthropoda; class Arachnida; order Uropygi; family Thelyphonidae; genus Mastigoproctus; species Mastigoproctus giganteus. The sequence goes on along the minus strand of NC_143586.1, from coordinate 10,923,273 downwards.
TAAGTTCGGATTGTTCAAACACCCACATGAAGACATTTTACACACTCTTCAGCACAAGTTTAACGCAATAACCTCAAAAACAAACTGAGCTCACACTGATAAAAACTGATGCATGAAGCTCTCAAGGTCAAGAAACAAATGACTGAAGGCAGTGTTGCCAACATGTGGAGATTTAGTTTACAAATTCCTCCCCCTTTTTTTTACATCTAACTTAATACATTCAATAATACAACTCATGATATCAAATTGTGATTTGTGAAAAAACAGTACTGAGAGAAAAAAAAATCAATATTTCTAAAAAAATCATTGTAAAAAACCAAGTTAAAGCAGCTAATAATTTATAAACATCGAAAACAATGCAGAGTGGTGTTATTGGAGAGAGAGGACAGATATGAGAAGTTTTTTTTTTTACTAATACTTGATAAGCTGCCTGTATCTCTGCAGGCTAATAACTAATAATAACACCTGTTTGAAATTACAAATATTTTAAAGTCACAACAAGATACTTTAACATACCATCTAATGGAACACCATTATACTGTTTCATTGCTTTCATAGCATCTGCCCTTCGTTCAAAAATTACATTTGCAGTTCCCATAGATCTTCCTGATCTATCATAATGGATGGCAGCTTTCCTTAATGGACCAAATTCAGCAAACAATTCCTATAAATATATAAAATAAGTACATATCATAATGTACTAAAAAGCATTTCAGCAAGTATGTCATATAAAATATGATGATATTCAGGAATACTGTTATTTTCATATTTTCCTAATGTTATTTAGGATGTTATTGGAAAATACAAAAATTCTTTATGGTGAAAATTTTAATTTCAATGGTGGATATATCTCCTCCCTCCCTCCCTCCCTCCCTAATTAATGCGGGTGTTTCTCAAGATTCAGTTCTTTCTCCCACTCTTTCCCTTGTATATGTTAATATATTAAATGACATTCTTCCACTAAATAGAAATCCTATCTATATCTAATGATAGCACACTACATTCCTGGTCTACATAAGCTGCTCCAACTTTTCAAACTCACCAAACCAAGTTTTTAATTCTCTTCCTCATTTAGCTCTTCTATTTCTATTCTTTGGAACATTTTTCTTTTAAATGTCCTTTTGAAAATTGCAATCTAAGAAATTCAAGTAGAGTTCAATGTTAACAAGCAGTTTTTTTTGTCTTCTCAGCCTTGAATACATACGTTCTAAATATTAAAGGTGTGAAATATCTGTACACTTATTTATAAGTTTACACTACATTCTACATATTTGTCACAATGTAGGCAATTTCCATGTAACCAGACACACACACTACTACCTTCACATCACATCACATTCAAAAGATTGCTCCTGAAGAGCACTTTTGAGAAGAGTGGATAAGGGAGAAAGATGTGGACTATTATGTAGGATGAAATAAAAAAATTTAAAAAATCCATTCCATATTTGCAATACCAATGCTGTAACATGATTGATATATTCACCATGTTTTTCGATTGAGAGAAGCAAATATCAATTGGTAACAGAAATAAGCTTTACTAGCAGTGAACAGAAATGTTACCTCCTTATGTTTTTTATTCCCTATTTCAACTGATCTGGCTGACTACGTTTTTATACTCAAGAATTAGTAAATACTGAAAGGAAAGTATATACAAAATTTTACTAAGTTATTAAAGAACACCATTATCTAATACCATCACAGCACCACATATGTGAAAACTACAATAATCAAGAGATAGAACCCCCCCCCTTTACCCTGCATGAACTCGGGGAGGCTGTACGTCAAATCAGAAACAAGAAATGCCCAGGCCTTGATCTCATCGAGCCCGAAATACAGGAACTCCCAGACGGCCTTAGTTGCTAATGCTCCTGAAGTAGATCTGCAATTTACAATCTGATCTGTAACCTCTTCATATGATTCGTCTTTTTCAAATCCTTCGAAGCCTTTTACGTTCCATACACCATTTAAACAACTTTTAGTAATTTCCGCCCAAGCCCGGTTAATGTTTAAGATGCTGTGGTAAATATTGTAAGATTTCCAAGTCTCTTAAGTAAAATTTTTCTCATCGTCTACTGCAGACAATATCTGAGCAAACATTGTGCGTAAATAGTATGCTTTTAAATTCTAAATAACACCCTGATCCATAGGTTGGATGAGTAAAGTCGTGTTTGGCAGTAAAAATATGATTCTCACATTCAAATTGAAATCATCTACATGCGTAGGATGTCCAGGAGCATTATCTAATAGAAGCAAAATCTTGAAAGGAACATTGTCGTCTTTACAATATTTTTCAACCTCGGGAATTGAAGTAGCATTTAAACCAATCCTCAAAGAGATATTGTTATCCATGCTCTCTGGTTCGATCAGAAATGCACGGGTAGGGTGGCTTTGCTGATGGCCTTAAATGCAAGAGGATGTCCAGAATGGTACACAAGCAGTGGTTTTAATCTGTAATATCCCACTGCATTAGCCCCAAGCAAGAGCGTGGCTCTATCTTTGAAACCTGGCATTGTCCTTTTCTCTTTGGCAGCGTATGTTCGATGCGGAATTTTTTTTTCCAATACAGAGCAGTCTCATCAACGTTAAAAATTTGCAGCACTGAGTAGCCGCCTTCATCAATAATTTTTTCCAACACACCAAAAAATTTCTCTGCAGTTGCAGAATCGGCACTGGCGACATTAATCCACCCGTTTCTTGCCACGAACTTGGCCTGGAATTTGCCGTACTTATTCTTAATATCTTCATAAATGCTTGTTGCTTTTGCTTGAATGGTCGTTAAACTCAAGGGGCACTCGCTTCTGAATCTGGTTTCTCATCCATATTATTACCAGCTGTTCCATCTTTGATATAGCACCTGAATGCTGTTTTGTGATCACTGTTGATCTTAAGTGCGTTTATCCTTTGACATGTTCTTTTATACACGCACTGTCCTTTAAAATAGTATTCACTGTTGAAGCAGCGAGACCTAATTCCCTTGCAATAGATGACAAACTTTGTCCTGATTCGAACTTCTTAATCATTTTTATCTTCATTTCTAAATCAATTTTGTTTCGTTTCCTGGCACTGCCAGCACCTGTAATTTTTTGTTGGTCGCTTTCCCTTCATCATTGTACAGGAATACCTTGCATAGCACGGTTAATTCGTGCCAAAAAAATAGCGCGCTATGCGATACCACGCTGATTGAGGTATTATTAGTATGTATTTTAATGTGTTCTTACAATTTGATTATATGGGTCCAGTTGCAAAAATATATAGGTGTTTGTTACTATAAATTGATGCACACGAAGTTCTTGCAAAAAAAGAAATCAAAATGATAAAAATGAAAAATACTAGTACAAAATATTTTTATTGCAGTATGTACATACCAAAAGAATATAAGTGAAGTATGTACTGTATTTTTATTTTGAAAAATAACTGATCAGCTTAGTTTGCACAGTTCTTTTCTTCTTTTTATCTGCATACATCTCTTTATAACATGGAATGTAATTTTGCAATGCCTGACTATGATTAAAGATTTCAGTTAAGGGGAACACATTTCACCATAATAGCGTAAAAACCCACACAACTGCAGTTATCGGGATTATCGCAAATGCAATAAGATCGAGTTTACTACCCGTTGATAATTAGATGCACTAATAGAAAAGCCCAATAAACCAGAAAGTGCAAATTGTTTTTTGGTCGTGATCTCCAGAAATGTGCTTTAGAAAAATATCACTAAGGCATTTAAAATTGATTCTTATAACGAGAACATATGATAACGATGAAAGGTTAATGAAATTTTCATTATAAATATGACATTTTAGAGAGATAAATAGTTTAGTAATAAAGCAAAATTTTTGACTTCCAAGGAATTGGAATGAATTATATAAAAAAAAAAAAAAAACCCCAACAAACAAAAAAACAGTGTGTCATTGGGTTCACATTAAGATATTTTCACGATACCTCCATTTATTCATACAGGATGCAAAATACGTTTCCACAATTTTTTTAAGTTTGTACCACCTGACAAACACTTACATAAAGTCGAATTTCCGTAAGTCGGGGAGTTCCTGTACTGAAGAAAATAGTGGAATTTCAACCACAATTACTCCTCTCATTATACAATAAATGCTTAGAAACTGGCCTATTCTGAACTACATGGAAAAATAGCTAACCTAAAAATCCTACAAAGAATCCAGAAAACACAGAGGCCTATCGATTTGATTCACTTTGATGGCCAAGTGTTCTGGCAAGGCTGAGGGAGGCCCGAGTGCCAATCAATTTGTACAAAGTCATCAAAAGTTATCTGACCCAAAGAAGAGTTGAGATAAACATGCAGTACCAGAAACTTACAAGAGAGAGAGAGAGGTGTACTGAGGATGTCCACAGTGGTCGGTTCTGGGGCCACTCTTGTGGAACATGGTCCTCAATGAGTTCCTGGAAATGGACCTGGGACCCATGAGAGCGCATGCGTTCGCAGATGACCTTACCTTGCAGTGGAAGTGGGCTCCAGGGCCAAACTGGAGGCATTGGCAAACTGGCCACTACAGCAGCTACAACAATGGGCTTCCAAAAAACAATTAAGAATTTCACCAGAAAAGACCTCATAAATCCTCCTCAAAGGGAAACTACAATTGCAGCAGCCCCCGCAAATCAAAATCGAAAATGTCACCATAAAATTTGCAAGCGAGCTAAAGTACTTAGGTGTAATTCTGGATAATAACTTGTCTTTCCAGCAGCACCTGAAATACATCCAGAGAAAAATCAGGGGCTACTCTGGGATGGTAGCCAGAATCACAAAGAAGGACTGGGGTCTCAAAAAGAGAACCCTGTTAATATACTACAAAATAACTTTCATACCAGCAATCACCCTATGCAGCAACGATGTGGTTTCCCAAAGCAGCACTGGCTGTGAACAGAAAAACACTTAGACGATCCAAAGGACCATATTACTCACAACAATGCGAGCTTGCAGCACAGTAAGCACCCCACCCCAGCAGGAGAGCTCCCCATGGATCTGGAGGTTATCCAGGCAGGGTTGCTGTCCAGGTGAGTGGCTGCCACCCACCAGGGCTATATGATTCATCCGGTGAACAGCCTAAAGAATGAAAAAGTCAGGTTACAGACCCACCTCCCAAACCTTTCCCTCAAGTCTTGAATTAATCCACAAGGCCACATAAATAGTTAAGGTGGCTTAAAAGATGTGAAAAATCAAGTGCTTTTTGCATTTTAGTGATCAATCCACCCCCACCCAGTGTAAACATAATGGATTAAGTGCACCTGGAGAGGTGGATAGAAATGCAAACTTTAAACAAATACTCTAACAAATTTTCATTATAGCTCCATTCAATTTCATTATAACACATTAACAGATAATTTCATTATTAATGTTTTGTTTTGAAAAGTCTTTTCGAATTAAACAAGGTACACAAGTCACAGGACCCAATTCAGACTTTGAATTTCATTGTAGATGTATTTTGAATAACCTATACTAAAAATACATATAAAACCTTACATTGTTGGTTGGGAAACAACTTTGAAATATTTCCATTTTGAATAATTCAATATTGAATTAATGAGAATATGTACAGCATTATCATACAAAATGACTGAGCTATAGAATGAAATTTAGCTTAAAAACAATTTTGACAGTATAAAGTAAAATAAATAAATAACATGGTAAAAACTTTAAACTGTCAATTTAGTTACCCAAAATGTTACTTTAGAAAAAGTACAGTATAATATCTCGTACTACAAGTAAATGCTCAAATTACTTCTGTATTTTTCTCTATATTCACTTTATCATTTTTTTTTATATATACAGAAAATAAATATGACTCATTATATAAATACACATTCTTATACTTACAATCCAGCTGGACTTCATTCAATATTAAAAAGGCATCAATACTAAAATTAAAAATAGCAGCAGCACTCATATGAGGGTTAAGCATTCAAGTAATGGAACTTTCCCTCTCCCTCCAAGATGTTTGCTTTCCTTTCTAGACAAAAACCATTATCATATTTTAAATATCATTTGAAGAACAAGCCACAAAGAGGCTATGATCAAAAAAAACATTATCACATCCAAATTATCCTTCACCCTGTCACCCACCAATTTTATCACTTCACTCAGGTGATTTCCTTCTTCAGAGCACTTAACCATCACTAGTCATAAACAAAGAAGGAAAAAAAAAAAATCAACAGATCTATGTAAATATGAAAACTGAGCTGTTACATTTACAGCTCTACTTTTTTGTAAAACCTAAATTCACATAGCAAGAAGCATTAAAAAATTCTACTCTCTAATCCCCCACCCATAATGGGTGTTTTTTGCATACCAAATTTTCACAAAACATCATGTACCCCTTTCCATACACCTGACGGCGCCTCCGTAGCCAGGTGGGAAGGAGCAGCAGTGCGTAGCACACGCTTCTTGATTAGACCTGGGTTCGAGCCCGTCACCACCAAATACAGAGGATGCGGAAAGGTTAAGGAATGACCACCGCATATCCTGGAGCAATATGGCCTTAGTTGCTAATGCTCCTAAAAACCAAACAACAACAAACAACAACATACACCTGACAATGCTTACACGGGGATTACATGAACGTTTCTTGTTATTACAAGCGCTCTGTGATAGCCAAGCCAGCACAATACATTATTGTTTGCTATTAGCTTATAAAGGTCTCGGTTCAATTCCCACCGGTTGAGTTATTCTAGGTTTTAACAGCATGCACATCAGTCTGTGAACACATACATCTACAGACATACTACACTTCAGTTATGAGCACATGTTTGTGAACTGTTAATACCAATAGACAGGGTTGGCCAAAAAATAGTACCACTTAAATGTACTGTACTAGATGAAAGCTTTTTGTTTTTGTTTAGGTGTTAAATCAGTTAACCAATATAGTTCATGCACTTATTTTAGGTGTGACATACTGTAAACAGCTACACAATTAAACAGAGAAGAAAGTAGGCACCCTGCATTGTGAATGAAAGTCTTTCAAACTGCTAACAACTGTGAGGAACACGTTAGCGGCAATTAGTAAAAAGTGCCTCCAAGATGACTAAGTATTGATTGAATTTATGAAAAATTTATGTGAATGGGATCTGTTGCAAATAATTATATGGGAAACATTGGATGTCGTAGAAGTGTTAGATGGAAGAGAACACTATGTCCAGGAAGCAATTCTTAATCTGTGGAAATCAGTGCCTGCCCAGACTGCAAATAGAAAATGGTATTTCGCAAAGATCAATAAAATACGTTATTCTCTGTCTGGATTTGGTAATGAAACCATATTACCAACAGTTGGCACAGGAAATCCCCAAGAACTGAGAAAATATGTATAGAATTCTCCTAAGGAGAACACTTGGTATAGTAGGTGCCTCCATAGCCAGGAGCAGCAGTGTGTAGCACACGCTTCTTGATTAGACCGGGGTTCGAGCCTGTGACCACCGCATATCCCCAGAGCAATATGGCCTTAGTTGCTAATGCTCCTAAAAAAAAAATCAAATAACAACAGCAATAATAAATAACTTGGTATAGTGTTTCACAATTGGGAGTAATCAATTCATATATTTTTGAGGGTATGACTCAATGCAGCATCAAATCTGAAATTGCTGTGGGATTATGTCACTGGCAATTTTCAATTAAGCATCCAATTCAGTGGTTACTTTCAACAGGACAGCACACCATTGCACTACAGAGGTTTTTGGAAGCTACTTTTGGTAGCTGATGGATCGGGAGGGGGTAGCCTCTTACCAAGGCCTGAAAGATCTCCCACCTGACTCCCTGCAACTTTTGGCTATGGGGAATGGTTAAGAAATGAGTTTATGCTACAGAGCCTCAGTTTTGATATACCTCAAGGAAAAAATATCCCAAGTTATCTTCAGTATACCACAGAATGTGTGAACCAGTGAAATATTCAACATTACACAAAATGCTTGTGCGCACTGAAAACAAAAGAGAACAGGCAGAAGACATATATTAATGGTATATATGCATATATACACAGGCAACCCCCCCATATAACACGGTTTAACTCTAACATGACTGGTAAATTGCAGAAATCCTTGCCCAACACTGTTAGAGAATTGCGGCAAACCTCACACAACATGGTATTTTTGAGCTTTGCTATTATTTGGTTGTAATTTTTCAACATTTACATTCTTTTTTGGTGAATCCCCGCTGCTGTTGACTCGCTAATCATTACACAAAAAAAAAAAAAAAAAAAAGGAAATCCCTGTGTTAGGTTCTGTGTATTGAACTTGTGCTTGTTTCAGACCATAAAAAATTGTGACTTTGAAGCGTGCAGTTCATGACTTTTAAGGTTTTTGTAAAGTTATTTTGATTTTTATTTGATCATTTATAAATTTTACTGTGTATGTGTTACTAAACTTTGTTCTTAAGAACTGTATTGGAATAATTTCTTTGTTGTGAATTAAATACAGCCCCAAATTATGCCTAAGGAATGTAGGCATAATTTGGATAACTGCCGATTTATTTAAAGAATGGTTTCTAAATTGTTTTGCAACAGCTGTGGAAAACTATTTAAAGCAGAAAAATCTAGATTTCAAAGTTTAAATGTTCCTACCACCTAATACAACTTCTTTAATTCAGCCATTAGATTAAGGTATTATATCTACCTTTAAAACTCATTATATCAGAACATCGTTACAATGGATTTTGGAAAAAAATGATTCCGAATCTATTGAAGTGATGGAGGCAAGGAAATATTTTTAAATTGTGGACTGTATTGAAATTGTAGCTTTATCGCTCAAAGGAATAAAACCGTCAACATGTGCGTGTTGGAAAAAATGTATGGACAGAGTCAGTTCATTCGGGAAATATGGTTGAACCGGCAGAAAACGGAATTGATGTGATAATAGAACTTGTTAAATCAGTAGGAGGGGAAGGTTTTGACGATACGACTACTGAAGATGTTCAAGAATTACCAGTAGAAAATGAGGCTGGCAAAGCAGATTTGCTAGAAATGGCATCAATTCAGATTATGATAGCGCAGATGAAAATTCTGAAATTCCGAATTCTACATTAAAAAGCATACAGGAAGGCATAAACTTAGCCAAGAAATTAGAATCTTATTTTTTGAATGCAGATCCTTCAACTGAAAGGAACACAAAGTTCAAAAGGGAGCTTAAAAAATGCTCTAACCCATGCAATTATTTATTTATATTTATAAATTAATTACAAAGATCTTTGTAATTAATTTATAAATATAAATTACGCAACCTACAAAGATCTATCAAGCAAAAGCAAACAATCCGAGAATACTGATTTTAAGATACAAGAAATCTAGATGCTGCAGAAGAAAGTTCAAAAGGTGAAGATATTCTGCAACAGAGAAAACCTTCTCGTTCGATTGCGATTGGCAACAATGAAGAGGAAGAAAATTAAACAAACGTACATTACCTGACATATGTATCACAGTGTGCAAGTCACTTGTTCAGTTATTACTATTTTTAATAAAAATTAAGTTTCCGATGGTTATAAAAAAATGGTGTATTTTTGTTAGCTTTTGGAACGTAACACTTCTCTTTGTCCCATATAACATGCTTTCGCACTACATGAGATTTTATAGGACCCTAACTACCGTGTTATACAAGGGTTACACATGCACGCACGCACTTTTCTTTTATCATTACAATGCACTTAAAGAGAGACCAGTATTAGACGCTGGAATAAAAGGTAAGCATGGACCAAACTGAACGAAATAAATGAAAATGAAGCCTAACTTCACCTAAGTTTTCTTAAATTCATGGCCCTGAGAAAGAAGCCACAGAATCATATAGTCAACTGCAAGTGAAATGTATGATAGATCAAACTTAGATGACTATACCATCCAAAGACAGATGCATACTTCAGATGGCTACACATTGACTCAAGTTAACCAAAAGCTGATGAAATGGTGAGAAAGCCAACAAGTTTGTAACAGAAGGCTACTATGTTAGTGATGATAAGACTGTTTCCCATATACTGTACTGACTAATGTGGAGACATTTGTCAGTACAGTCCATGTTTTCTGTGAAGAAGTGAATATGACCAGGATCTGTGCATGATGACATCAGTCTCATTATAGACCAAATGTAAGAGAGATAATTTCCAAATCCATAACAAGATAAGAATGTTGCTCATGACTTGCACCCAAATCTCCAGCTACATTTTCTATTTACACTGCAGCTCACGACACTTGTAAAACCATTATTAACCAATCCAAACTTGATTCTGAACAGGTTAAGAGTAGAAAACTTGTTTCTTGTCCAAATGGGAGACAAGCATCCTGGTCTTTTGACGAAAGCTATTGGCTGTAACTTCTGTACATATAAATTCCCACCTCTGACTCTTGATTTTTAAGGAGTCCTTATGTGCTGTAATGTAATAACTAGATCGTATGTATAGCTTAGCTTAATTTTCAGCACTCACCTCTGAAAGGTGGGTGCTGAAAATTAAGCTAAGCTATACATACGATCTAATTCCCACCTCTGTTAAAACCCGATGGTTCAATTGCATTATCAGTTAATGATAAAGCTGATTTACTAGTATCCTACTTTTTTTTTCTAACTCTTGTATTGATAATCTTGGGAAATCTCCTACTATACCCAGTGCCTCTTGTGGTCTTCTGCCAGAATGATATTAGATTTGTGAACAATCTTAATCCCAAGAAAGCTCCAAGTCCTCATTGCATTTCTGCACTCTATTCTCAAAATCTGTGCTCCTCTTCTGTGTCACCTTTTTACACTTTCTTATTCCAGTGTTTTTCCTTTTGCTTGGAAATTTGCACATATCCAGCTAGTCCCTAAAAACAGGGTGACAAATCCCTCCCATCTAATTATTGCTCAATTACATTCACCTGTACTCTTTCCAAAGTAAAGGAGAAATCCATTCCATCAACTACCAACTCTTAAACTATCTTGAAACCTTCCATTTGATAAATGACTTCCAATATGGACTCCATCAGTGTTATTCAATGGACAATATACTGGCTTATGTTACTCATATTCAGAAAAATTCAATGGAAAAGTTTGGTGAAACTAAAGCAGTCGCTCCTGGCATTTCTAAGGTTTCTGAGCATGTTTTGTGTAAAGAGTTTCTAAAAAAGCTCCCATTTTATGGAATTTCAACTGTGTTTTATTTTATTTTTTGCAATTAGGTATCCAGTTTTCTCTCTGACTGCAATGATGGTAGATGGCTGTCTTTTAACTTCTCCATTAATGCCAGTGTTCTCCAAGGTTCAGTTCTTTCTCTCGCTTTATTTATTTTGTATATTAATGACCTTCCGCTGACTGGAAATCCTATCCATAGTTTTGCTTACCATTTTCTAATATCTTCTGTCAAATTCCTAAATGCAGAAATTGTATTTAGAAGAAAAACAACGCCAGAGTGAAAAAGAAAACCCAGTTTTTTTGGATGCATTAGAAGCAATATTTGTGTTGTTTATATACCGTGAGAGATTAGAGATAATCGATCTTTGCTCAGCTTCAATCACACTCAGATTTCTAAACAAGGAATATCTCTATTAGGAATTACCCTAATGGCATAAGTGCATCACAGATATTGCTTCCACTGCATCCAAGGCGCCTCCATAGCCAGGTGGGCAGGAGCAGCAGTGCGTAGCACACACTTCTTGATTAGACCTGTTGCTAATGCTCCTAAAAACCAAATAACAATAACAACAACGCAATCCAAACAACTGGGTTTTCTTTTTTGCTTGGCATTTCTTTTATTCTAAACAACTACTCACTTTGTACAAATTTAAAATCTGCTCTACCATGGAATATTTCCCACATCTGGTATAGTGTTCCTAAGTCTTTCTCTCTATTCAAAAGAGAGCAGTCAGGTTAATTAATGATCAGTCTCTTACAAAGTCTCACAGATGTTATGTTCTGTTACATGCCTTTCCTATAGATACTTCCATGGGCATCTTCTTTTGAACTGGCATTTGCAATTCCCCCACTCTCTTCCAAACTTGTTCAATGTTGTGACACACTTAGTCACTTTTGACTAAACTCGTACCCAGGATGCATGCCAATCACTGGAGCAAATTACACAAGTTCCCGTAAAAAATTCTGTGGTGTGGTGACATTGTTTTACGAGGACAATGATGAGCTCTTGTCCTATGCACCATATTCACCTCCTTAGCTCCAAGAGACATGGAGCTAAATCTAATAGCATGGTTTTGAGAATAGTTCTTCAGAAAACTGAAAAATAAGCTTAACACGGCACTGTGCCTTAATATGCTGTTGGATACAGAAATGTAGTGCCGCCCGGAAATTGGTTTAGTTTTGATTTTTTTTAGGAGTATTAAAAACTAAGGCCATATTGCTCCGGGGATATGTGGTGGTCATTCTCCGACCTTTCCACATCCTCCATATTTGGTGGTCATGGGTCTAATGAACCCCGGTCTAATGAAGAAGCGTGTGCTACGCACTGCTGCTCTTGCCCGCAGGGGCACCTCCGAAATTGGTGATAATGAGTTCCACTGTGGTATGTATAATGAATTTAGGAAAAAGATAGAAGGGATAGAGGAGTCATACTTCTTATCAAAAAGCCTGAGCACAAAAAGAGCTTTTTCTGAGTGTGAAGTTACATCTGCCAGCATAGAATCCGTGTTGTGGGTTAGTTGGAAGCAAAGGAACAAAGAGAGTGGGAGTAATCTATAGACTAGAAGATTGTGAAGAATATGATAGGAGCCTTTATGTGTAGATGGAATGGGCATGCAAGTGTGAATGATTATTAGTTTCCCTCCCACTTATTCCATCTGGGACAGACTAATCTGTCCCAGATCGATTGGAATAAGTGGGAGGGAAACTAATGACAGAGAAAAACTTTAAATAAACTAGATGATGATTACTTATACCAGTATGTTAGAGAAAGTACTAGGGGCAAGAATATTCTTGACCTCATCATTATTAACAAATTAGATGACATCACAGAGCTCAAAATACAGAAACCATTTTCAGGAAGTGACCATGCAATCGTCAGTTGGAAGATGAAGAAAGCTGTTACAGTAGTTAAAGGTCAAGGCATGGGTTTTAATTTCAGAAGAAGGGACTTTCACAGTTTAAGCCATTATGTGGCATCTGTGAACTAGGCTGATTGCAGAGTGAGGGTGAATACACTTGAATTATGGAATACTTTTAAAGCAAAAATCACAAATATCATGAACCCATAAGTACCATTAAGAAAAAAAAAATATTGCAGGAGGAGGATGCTGAAATGGATGAATGCGGAGCTGGCTAGGAAAATAGAGCAGAAAAAAATAGCATGGGGGAATTACACAGCAATGAAAAGAATAGAAGCCTAAAACAGCTACAAGTTGATTTGTAATGGTACCATGGCCAAGGCTGTGCACATGAGAAAGCATTTGCTAAGAGAGCAAAGAATGGGAGACAAGGACTTTTTGCATTTGTGAATACAATAAGTAGAAAAAATGAATCAGATCGGACCATGTGCACTTGGAGTGGGAAAATCTTAGACAACCCAGCTGATGAATTGAATAGGTACTTTGCATCAGTCTTTACTGACAAAACACTCTTCATGCTGAAAAGAGGCTGTGTGAGTGAGGCTGAGCCACATGAAATTATTGATGTTGTAATTATGGATGTTTGTTAATTAGAAAAACTTTGAAGCATAAAAGCAAGTATGGCTCCTGGAGTTGATGGCATATACCCCGTAGTTTTTTGGGAGAGCACAAGGGAGTGTACTGAACCACTGACGTTGATTATGAGGGCATCTTTGGACTCGGGGGAAATTCCTTTGGAATAGAGAAGTGCCAATTATCAGCAATGCATAAAAGCAATTCTAAGAATGAAATTGGTAACTACAGACTGGTTAGTCTGAGTTCACTGGTAGGAAAAATCTTACAGGCAATGATTAAGAGTGCAATCCAGAATATAGAATTCTAAGAGTGCAATCAGAATATGGCATTCTGAAGGACAAAAACCATGGCTTTGTTAAGGGTAAACATGCTTAACTAACTTAGTAGGCCATTTTGACACAGTTACTCACGAGCTGGATTTAGGGAATAATTTCGACATAGTTGATCTGGATTTTAGCAAAGAATTTGACTTAGTCCCTTGTAGGAGGTTATTATATAAGCTTGAACAGGTTGGGATTACTGGTAAGATTCTAAGATGGATTACTGGGTGGCTGCAGGGCAGAAGATTGTGATTAATGGATATTCTTCAGATTGGTATAATGTCAGCAGTGGAGTCCCTCAAGGATTGCTTGATGGACCACTGTTGTTTCTTATTTTTAATATGACATCATCTGTGATGTCATATATAAAACATCTGCATCATCTGTACCATAATAAATATCAGAGACGTGGTGTCACACAGATATAAGGAATGCAGAACTAGAATTTGGGGAATACAATGTGTACAGAAAGGATAGACAGGATAGGAAGAGAAGAGGGGTCATGCTATTAGTAAAGACACACATAAAAACCCAAGGAAGTGAAGCCAGTCGACATCGCTGGACAGTGCAGTGTCGAGTCAGTTTGGTGTGACATAAGCATTGGGAGATCAAAATTGAGAGAAGGAGTGTGCTATAGGCCTAATGCCTCTGATGAGTACAATAAGAAACTGTACAGGGAAATAAATTATAAGAAACTTATAATGGGGGATTTTAATTTCCCAGATATTGACTGGAATTTGTGGATTGGTCACTCACACACTAGCAAGACTTTTGTGGATTTATTGGATGATTGTTTTCTACATCAGCATGTTCCGGAGGCAACTAGAGGGAGTAACACTCTTGATCTGATTATCAGTAGTGATTCTTCATGCATTAAGAATCTGCAGATAAAGGAACCACTAAGTGGCAGTGATCACAGTGTGCTGAAGTGAGATTTACTCAAAGTAACTACCATCAGGGGTAAAGGGAAGGGTTTTTGCTTTCGTAAAGGCGACTACGATGATCTGAGACAGAATTTAAATTCTATACAGTGGGACCAACTGATGTTACCAACAGCAAATTCAAAATGGGAAGCATTCAAAGAACTTATCTTGGAAGCCACTAGGCTTTACATATCAACTAAGAAATATTGTTCAGGATTTAGGCCTAAACGGATGTCAGATGAACTAATGAGACATATGGCAGAGAAGAAAAATTCATGGGATACATATAAATTAATGGGTGACATGGAAGCCTATGATAGATATAAGCTGGTTTGTAACCAAGTCACAAAGGAGATTAGGCAGATTATGAGAAATCCTTGGCAAAGGATGCAAAGAAAAACAGAAAAGAGTTCTTTACCTATGTAAATTCCAGAAGGAAAGGGATGAATCAGATTGGTCCACTGGATATTGATGGTTCAACAGTTGAGGATCCTGCTCAGGTGGCTAACAAACTAAACGAGTATTTTGCATCTACATTCACACATGAGGAGTTATGTTGCTGTTGTTGTTGTTTTGGTTTTTAGGAGCATTAGCAACTAAGGCCATATTGCTCCATTGAGGAGTTATTCAGGAAGAGGAATGCCAGAGGTGAAGTAAACTCTGGCAGTGAGCTAGATGATTTTGTAATAACTGAGAGGAAAGTGGAGGAGAAATTGTTGAGGATAAACAAAAAAAAGGCACCCGGGGTGGATGGGATCTATCCAGTTATATTAAAGGAGGCAGCAAAGGAAGTAAGCAAACCGTTAGCCATAATTATGAGAGCTTCTTTGGACTCAGGGGAGGAACCCATAGACTGGAGATGTGCAAATGTGACCCCAATTCACAAAGGAGGATCAAATTACACAAGTAATTATAGACCTCTGAGTTTAACTTCTGTTCCAAGAAAATTAATGGAGGCACTGGTTAAAGAAGCACTGCAGGATCATCTAGACAAGACTTCAGTTATAGCTCAGACACAGCATGGTTTCGTTAAGGGAAAGTCTTGCGTGACCAATTTGATTGGATACTATGATGCAGTCACAAAAGAACTGGATGCAGGGAATAACTTTGAATTTATATATTTGGATCTTAGAAAGACTTGATACTGTTGCACATGGAAGACTGCTGCACAAATTGGAGCAGTGTGGCATTGGAGGCAAATTGCTACAATGGATAAAGGGATGGTTGAGGGGGAGAAGACAGAGAGTGGTAATCAATGGACACTGCTCATCGTGGACTAATGTTATTAGTGGAGTCCTTCAGGGTTCAGTGTTGGGTCCATTACTGTTTTCTGTATTTATAAATGATACTGATGATGGTATATCAAGCTTAATGTCCAAGTTTGCAGATGATACAAAGGTTGGTGGGGTTGTTAAGGACATTATTGATGCTATGCTGCTGCTGCAACAGGATCTGGAAAGGTTGAACAGATGGGCTGAGAGGAGGGAAATGAAGTTTAACATTGATAAATGTAAAGTACTACATATGGGAAACAGTAAGCCCAGAGAAACGTATCAACTCTGTGGTACTACACTGACAGTGATAGAGAATGAAAAGGACCTGGGGGTAATTGTGCAGGCAGATATGAAGTTCTCTGAGCAGTGCAGATGGGCTGCAAGAGTAGCTCATGGTGTCTTGTCAATGATATACAGGAATTTTTCTAGCAAGGATAAGGAGGTGATTATTCTCTTGTATAAGGCAATGGTGAGGCCACATCTTGAGTATTGTATACAGGTCTGGAGGCCTCATTTCAAAATGGATGTAGAGCTGCTGGAATGAGTACAGAGAAGGGCAACAAGATTAGTGAATGGAACAAAGGTTTAAGTTTTGTAAATTACAGTGTCTGGAGACTAGGCACCGGCGAGGTGATCTGATAGAGGTGTATAAAGTCTTGAATGGTTTGAGCATGCTGAATGGTGATGGGATTCTTCCTCTTGCTCAGAATAATCACCTGGGAGGGCATAAATTCAAATTGAGGCACATCAGTCCTACCTCAAATTGAGGTAGGACTGATGTGCGGAAATTTGCCTTTAGCCAGCGAGTAGTTGGTTGTTGGAACAGACTTTCATCCCTTGTTGTGGAAGTTGATAGCCTAAATAAATTTAAGACTCAGCTGGACAGGTATTTCGAATGAACTGAGGGGTGAAATGGGAGTGGGGTTTTTTTTTTTTTTTTTGGCTGATGCTGCATAAGCTTGCTTTCTTGCATCATATGCCAATGCTAATGCTAATCATTGACATCTAACATCTCTGAGCTTTCCAAAGCAAAGAAGGGCCAACTCATTAAGGTGCAAAGTAAGAAGTTTCATTAAAATTAAAACATAACTGTGGTAACTTTGGTATTTAAAACATTATAACTGTGTGGTTAATTAATGCATTATAACATTTTAATTAATACTGCTTAGTGTAATCGCATGCATATCTATGAATTTGTAAAATTTAAGATTCATTATTTTTCTCAGCAAAGATGGACCCCCACAGGTTCTTATGTACTTGCAATTCACTCCTGGCACTAAAAAGGTCCCCCACTCCTGCTTTAAAGGTATTAAGTAAATTCCTCAGAGGGAAGGTAATTTGCCATTTCAACCAGTAAGATAAACGGCCCCTGTGTTCTTGCACATATGCGTATAGAGCTCATTTGCTATGTTTCTCAACCATAAATATCAGTTGGCTATATTTAACAAAATAAATAAACAAACAGTCTATCACTTTAGGTCAACTTAACAAATAACAAAATATATAAAAAAAGAAATTTAAACTAGTGAGCGGCGTCTGGCCTCGTGGCAGGGACATCTCAACACACAAGCATGAGTTACCACCCCGACCACGAGGAGGTAGGTCCCTACTATCTATTGCTCACATCTCACAAGGCCTATCCTAGTGGATAATCAGAGCTAGAATTGCTAACAGTTACTGGAACAAACTTCAATGTGTGGATCTGAGAAAGGCCAGATAATTATTTAGATAAAACATATGAATTATCAGAAATCTATTATTGTGTAAAAATCTGTTAAATCATCACTGGATTTTGGTACAAGGTGCTGCATATGGATAGTTGATAAGAAAAAAGACATAGGAGTGATTAACAAACTGCCTAGCCTTCTGTCATTTCAGTACATTTTGAAAGTCATTACTTTCCATTAGACTAGCATCTTTCTTTATCTGTGTTTATAAAAAATGGGCTTAAGTCCTACTACAGCAAAAATGTCATATCTAGAGACAAGCTTACAGCAATTAATTAACACAATCCAGAAAAGTAAACATCATAAAGATTATCCTGCCCAATGATTTTTTTAAAAACGGATTTAACATTTTGGTAAGTCAACAACTTCATAAACAAAATAATATGCTAGACATGAATACATACTTGTCAGATATTTTTAGAATATTATCATTACTTTAAGAATAACCCTCACATAAATGCATTTAGTGCAAAGAAAACCAGTTTTTACTAGTACCTTAATATCATTATCTGACACCCCAAAATCCAAATTTGAAACCTGAAGTTTTGTTACACCACCTGTGATTATTCCTCTTTGGCCAACCCCACCATCAAAGAGATCATGCTGCCATCTGTCTGGGAGTTCTCTAGGCTATAAAAAGTAAGAAAACACTATATAATATGTATATTATCAAAAAAAAAAAAAATCTATATTTTATTCATAATTAATAATTTTACAGCTGAAAACTTGAAGTACTGTTGATTATCTATTAAGATTCTTAGCAAAGCTTATTATCTTAGTACTCACCTCTAGATCGTATTGGTTAGGGTTAAAATTACATAAAGGGAAGTAAGGAGAGTAAAAGTAAAAGTTTCCAATTATATTAATAGATTAATTAATTTAAAAACATGTCTCTAGGAAGAGGAAGTGCATCATTTTTTCCTGGTTGTCATTTATAAAATTATATGAAGATCTGCATGTTTGAATCACGCAAGCTAGTTGTTGCATGCATATACAAAAACATTCTAATGTTAGGCTAAAAGGAACAAATTAATGCTACCATTAGGGTTATAAGAGTTATATTTAATTCGGTATATTTAATAGGGTTATACTGTATTTAGTTCACGGACTGGTTCAAGGTTTTGTTTATTGCTCAAACTTTCCATAACTGCTGCTAGAGGTGCTCTCCCTGATAGCTACTGATCAGACTCTGTGTGCACAGGCCAGTACTTGTTGAGCTAGCATTGTGTCATGCATCGAAAGCAGTTAAAGAGATGAATGAAGCGCATGGTATTGAATGTCTTGGTAGCATGGTTGAATTACACTTCGTGAATTAGCTGTTAGAATGTCCATTTCATAGGGTAGTACTCACAATATTGTGAAAGATCACCAAAATGTCTTGAATCTGTACCCACTGGATTCCACACAATTTGACTCCAGAACAAAAACAGGAAAGAGTAGATTTGTGCAAAGAAATGCTTGATCATTTTGAAAAACAAGGTCAAAACTTAAATCAAATAGTGACTTGTGATGAAACTTGGATTTTTCACTATGATTCAGAGACAAAACATAAAGTAAACATGAGTGGAAGTGAGTGGAAGCATTCTGTCAAGTGAGTGGAAGCATTCTGATTCACCAAGACCTAAGGAATTTCAAGCTTCTCATTTGGCTGACAAACAAATGGTTGTTGAGGGGAACAAAAAGGTGCTCTTACCAAGAAAGGCTTCAGTTCTGCAAATTTCAGCATCTGGTGAAGGCATATAAAAGGCATTCGCATTCTTGTTACACATTTTGTGCCTCATGGAACGACTATGAATAAGGAAGCATACTCTGAGGTTCTCAAACTTCACCACGCCATTCATGAGAAACACCAAGAACTTTCCGGTGTGAAGTGGTTTCTTCATCAAGACAATGCCAGGCCCCACATGGCTAATATTGTGCAGCCAGTAATCAGTGCTGAGGTTCTGCTGCATCTCCCCTATTCACTGGACTTAGCCCTGTGTGATTTCTTCCTGTTTCCATGTCTGAAGAAAGCTTTGAAAGCAAGAGTTTCATGCCTGACACAACAATGTTCGCAGGGCCATAATGGAAACACTTCAATCTTTCGAAAACTGGCTTGCAAGAAGCATTTAATGCGAGAGTACGAGGGTGGCAAAAGTATGTAAAGTTCAAGGGATAGTATTTCGAGAAGGAGACATCCACAGGAGATGAAAATGATGACAATTAAGATAAGATCTTGCACCAGTCCATGAATTAAATGATCACCCCCCCCCCTGTATATATGGTGCAATTCTGTTACCTAAGAAGCAAGACAACCCTTAATATTCAAAATATAATAAAATAAAATAGTCATATAGTTTTTTTGCATATGAAAATATGGATTTAGAAACATGCATGACAAAGAGGGTGCTACTTTATTAAACTGGTCATAATCACCCCAGGGGCTCACATCTGGTGAGTCTCTCTCTTTCTCTCTCTCTCTCAGGGTAACTTGAGAATTTTTTTTTTTTTGGCTGGTGCAGTATAAGCCTCAGGCTTCCTTGCACCATAGGGCTAATAATAATAATAAAGACACTCACAGCTGTATCAAAGACTTATTTTAAATAAGAAAGAAGGTGAAGGAAGCAAATGGCCATTATGACACCAGTATTTTTTCTGATGAGTGTAACAAAGCTTTTTATTGATCATTGAGGGAGCACCATTAACACAAATTCCTTTTTGAATTTGTGTTTTTGAAAACAAAGCTTTTTATTGATCATTGAGGGAGCACCATTAACACAAATTCCAACACACTGACTCCATGATAAATCACAGAATTCCAAATAAGAAGAAAAGACGTTCAAAATGTCTTGACCTTTTTAATTATTTCTAGCAGTTCTTTACAATACCAAAAATTTTCTATTGAATGTAAATTTTCCAAAAATTTACCTTCATTTTCTAATTGTACAAATGCTAACAGCTAAGCTATACTTGTTGTGTCTGTTGACTTGTCAACTTCACTTTCAGCCTCTTTCATTATATAAACCAATCGCACAAGCCATAAGTAATAATAGTGTAACTTTTAAATTTTTGTGCAACCTCGGCTACTAAATAGCTTGCATCTTCAGCCTTTACAGTGAGTTATTTTCTTCTCAAAACCTTTGTCTTGTGAATCCAAAAGTTACTGAACAATCAACTGTTTCATTTGACAAGTGGCCATGATCAGCAATGAAGTGTTAATTTAATTTGGATGAGACCAAAGCTGTGTTTGTTAGTCCCCCTTCCCCAAACATCCACAATAGAACAGTGCAATTTTTATCTCCAATCCATGTAAAACCCAAGGCAAGTAACTGCCATTGTAAAGGCAAATTTTTTTAACAATCAGGTCACTTCTTTCCCCGCTTTACTCGTACTTCGCTTTAATAATTTCTTTCTTTGCTCTGATATACACTGGTGTTCAAAGAAAGTGCATCACCTAGGAATTTCACATTTCTAACCCTTTTTTTGCAATGGTATGTTACGTTAATGATTAGCATCATAAATATATGTATAAACAAAAGATATTTATTAATAGTTAAGGCAAAGTTATGTAATACTTGACAGGTGCTCTCACAATATTCCAAAATGAGTATTTGCAACCTTTATCATTATAAATTTATCATTTTAAGCGGAAAACAAAATGAAAAGTTCACCAGGTGCAAACTAATATTTAGTTGAACTGCCTCTGGCCCTGATGACAGCAGCACACTGTCGAGGCATTGACAAGTTCATTTTCTGAAGATAATCAACTGACAGTTCGTGGTTACAAACATGAATTATGGCTTCCTGAAGTTCACAAAGGGTCTTTGGTTTCTTTCTGGCAACTGCAGATTCCACACAATGCCAATAGTTCTCTATAGGATACAGGTCCGGGTTGTTTCCTGGCCAGCTAACAGTTTTAATGGACCGTTCTTCCCAACCATTTTTTCACCTGTAACAAATGTAAACATATTACTGTCGAACCTCTAATGCAGACATGAAGCTAAATTAACTACAGAAGTGCCTACTTACCCAATTTAACCCATTTAACCCAATGATAAAGAGCTGAGTCGTCCTGAAAGATGCAGTTACTTGGCAGGTTGAAATGGTCTCTAATGGTTGGCAGCAATTTTCCTTCCAATACAGCCAGGTATCCATTGGCATTTACGGAACCTTTTATAAACTGCAGGTGATCTACTCCACGACATGAAATGCACAAGACTCTATAAGCAATATGATGGAAGAACATCCTCGTGTAAACCAACAATAGCACTCTTTCTTCGTGGCGTCAACTGTACGTAACTCACCATCCTGACACAAGCAAGGAATGACCGCAACTCTGATGCAATATTACGTCATCATGTACGCATGTCAATCTTATCTGATGCAATCCATAAGAAATATTACCATATACTTACATTATTCAGACGACAATTACAATTTTAAGGGATGATGCACTTTCTTTGAACTCCAGTGTATTTCAATCTTAAAACAGCTGCATGACAATACAGCTGCTGAAGTCTGAAATATGTCAAATACGTGAGAGGGATTTCAGATACACAAAAACAACTATGGTTTTGGAAAAAATACAAATTACAAAACTATGCAAAGACTATAAAATAGCAAAGAACTGCAACAAACACCACTCATAACATCATTCCTGAAAATAACTGAGTATTACTATTGCTGTGATTGATGGAACCACACAATCTACCCAAGACTGACTCGTTTGTCTGACTGTCCCTTTAAAAAATATAAAGAAAGGGAATCTTCTCGTAAAACCTGGCAGCAGAGAGGTTGAGAAAAGAATAGAAACACAGAAAATTAATTCTGAATAGCAGTCAGCAAGAAAGAGATTCTTGGAATCCTTACCTGCATATATGTGGACTGTTATTTCTCTTGGAGGAACACAGCTCACCTTTCTGTTGCCAGTTGTGAGGATGCTCTGTAACAATAAGAAATGAACACAGACACAATACAACTAAATAATCTTAAAAAAGAAACAGAGAGACAATTGATGCCACATGGAGATTACTCCAGTATTGCCAATTTCCAAGCAAAAATTCCAATAATTCAAGAGATATTTGGAACTTTTTGTGGATCACCTTATAACATTCTGTGGAACCTTAAATATGCCACAGAATCCTGGCTTAAGAACACAAGTATTAGGCAATGGGTATACCACACCTTGAAAAATGTATACTGGTTTGATTTCGAAAGCTCATTTTATATCTGCTGGGAAGGATACAAAGGAAAGCAGTAAGGCTAGCGCTGGGGACAAAAGGATATTCCTACTAAAAGAGTTGAGTTCTATAAATTGCAATCTGGAAACTATGCATCTGTGTAGAGACCTAAATGAAGTGTATAAAGATTTAAGAGGTTTCAGCAAACTAAACTATTAGAATAGACGTAAGAAATTGGAATTCAGTCAGAGTGTAATTTGAATAAATTTAAAGATTTTGACAAATTACTGACAGCAGCATCATGTGTTGCTTCCTTGCATGATTTTGCCAATATTAATACTAAAATTGGTCATATCAAAAAATTGATATGACCAATTACCATTTAATCTTTTAAATATAACAAAAATGTGCAAATTCATCTTCTCTTTTCTGGATATGACCACTACAACTGGGAGGTCATTTTCACTTACAATTTTTGAGAAATGGAAAAAATCATCAGCAACTTGCAAAGAGATATTTGAGAAAATGAAGATAAATAATAATAAAAAATATTATTATAGGCTGAATTCTTCCAATAAATACAAATGAAAAATCTGAGTTAATGGACACCAACTACAGCAATAGATGAATGATGAAAATAAAAAGGTAAATGTTTAATATGGTTAACTTAATCATGACATCACAGTGGTTTAGGGCAGATTTCAGGTTTTAGCCACTGAGAACTGGCTAGGTAGCTTCAAACAAAGAGAAATCAATTCATACCAATTTTATATTTGTATTTTATGTAAAAAAAAAAATATACAGT
This sequence comes from Mastigoproctus giganteus, assembly GCF_048544385.1. Classification (NCBI taxonomy): domain Eukaryota; kingdom Metazoa; phylum Arthropoda; class Arachnida; order Uropygi; family Thelyphonidae; genus Mastigoproctus; species Mastigoproctus giganteus. The sequence goes on along the minus strand of NC_143586.1, from coordinate 10,899,464 downwards.
AGAACCTGGATAAGAAGTTTTCCAAGAGACTCGAGATTTAGAACTTCTCACACGGGAAAACTTCTTAAGAAGGGAAAATGACCTAGGGGTATGAAATATTAACTACACAAATAAAAAGATACACATACATAAGTTAAAGATCATTTTCAAGTGCTATTTCAGAATTTATACATATTTTACTCTGCTTATGGGAGAAACAACTTTAAACTGAGGATTTCTAATTGCTTAACATTCTGTTCATTAAACTCATTACCAAATACTCACACCCTTCTAGCCAATGGCTGTCTCCTCAACAGAGAAATAATTGATAATAATAATAATAATAATAATAATTACCAAGTTGGTAGTGAGCTCCTTTGGAGTTTCAACATACCTTAAAAAGTTACAATTACAATAAGACAGAGCAACAATCCACTAAGTAATTCAGAAAAATGAGAACTTAACGGCAAATACCTCACAGTGCTTCATGTCATCAACACTATCCAATTATGGATATCTTTGAAAACAAATGCAATATGTCACTTCCATTATATCAAAACGTTTATACTAAAAAAGGTCTTAGCACTGAAAGCTTCAGACTGCGGAAAATTCACTAATTGAACAAGGCATCATTTTTGTGATATCTCATATTGTGAATCATGGACACTGGCAGGATATTTTGCAAGGTAGTGCATGTGGGAATAAAAATGTTTTGTTTACCAAATTTTCAAATACATGCAATATTTCAATTAAGTCAAGTTTGGCTGATTTGTATACAGCTCAGCGAAGGTTTCGTGATCAGTGGGAGAAAGTACTTCCAACTTGAAAGAAAGAATTTGTATTGTTTTAATGTTTCAATAAATTAATGAAAAATTGTGTATTACTTTGAAATCCAAAGGTGGTGCACTGGCACCACACTGTCGGCGCACATGTTGTGAATGCCTTTACGAGTTGCCCTGATACTGAACTACATAGAGGTGGTGTACCCCAAGAATGAGTAACATTAGCCTTCTCCATTGGCAAAGTGTTGCTTGGAAGTAGTGCAATATCGGGTAACTCGTTATGAAGGCAGCCTTCACAATATGAGATACATCAAAAACTATGCCATTTTGCCTACTTTGGTGATTTACTACAAACTAAAATGATGCTTGGCACTAATTTGTTCCATTACCAAAATGTTTATATTTTTAATATAAAAATAAAGAATTTTTATATTTAAAAAATATTAAGTGAGTAGCACACTCTCTTTGAGTAGACCGGGGTTCAAGCCCCTGACTGCTGAATACGGTAGATCTGCCAACCCGCAATGGACCTGCGTGGCAGATTATGGTCCATTTCCCTCAGCATGAATTGTTGAGAAGGCTTCCATCCTGCAGTGGGTTGATAATGGCTGCACTCTACCTCTTATTTATTTACCAAGATGTCTATTCTTGTCACTCCCTCTACATATGAATGTCGTAACCTTTTATTTCTGATTTACCAGTTGTTCTGTAGAGGTTTTTTTTTTTATGTGTGTGTGTAATTTTGGGGTAGAAAATGGTTCTTGAATTTCAAGTATTCTTCTGACTGTAGTACATCTGACAAAAGATGAAATGCCCATGACATGTAACAGTTGCCAATGGCTAAAGAGGATCACATCATGCTGATCAGTCATGATCTCATCTATTTTCCATTTAGTTATGACAATAATCAAATACAGTATAATTAAATCTGCCGAAAGGTGTAAAATGGCTTAACCCATTAGCATCTATGGGCTGGCTGGAGTCCACATATATTACTGAAATAAGCAATTAAAATTTTTCAAATAATTATTTTTCTGGTAAAGTATCTTGGTTTAGCAGAGATATACACTTGACATTACCTCTATCCATACAATTATGTACTAAAATGTAGATACAGAAGTTCCTGTTATTTAGGCTGTTAAAGTTCATAAAGCTTTTATTTCAATTCCAGAATCTTTTAAATATAAAAATTTTTCCTTATATACCAATGTTAGTAGGAGCTATATAGTTGCATATTTCAGCCATCCTGAACATACTATAGCAGACATCTAGGAACAGTAGTGCTCTCATTCCTTATCTATAATTAGTTACTGTATGTCATACTAAGTCAGATTGTAAGTGATTCAATTGATTTTAGTGTCTAATTAGATATCCAATCAAGAAATGATAAAATTGAAAGTTTCTGGGCTAGGCTTTTGGCCAGAATTATTATAAATTCAGAGCCATTTTGATGAGTGTCTGTCAAGGAGAAATAAATTAAAAGTGTGAACTGTGTTCCAAGAATAAGAATTGAAAAGCAACAAAACTTAGCACAGAAAAGTGTTATGCAAATTACAGTCAATCTTAAAAGAAGGGTACAGTTTAATAGTACTGCCTAGCAAGTCTGTTTCAAGATTTAACCTAAACTCATAACAAAAATCTTGCTAATACTGGTATATCTAATTGTGTCGTCTATTAAAGATTAGTCTTAGAGAGGTAAGATAAAGTTCCAGTAATGCACCTGTGAGAATTTTTAAATTACATATACTTATATTTTGTTTTTAAGCACCTCTTGATATTTTCATCCTTATAAAATTCAAGTTTAAAAGAAATACAAATCCATCAACATTATATATATATATATATATATATGATCTTTATTGTAAAGTGCAAAAGTACATGCAGGTACCCAGACTTTACAATACCCTTCACGGCACTAAGCCAGTGGTGGTTGTTTTTTAAAACCATTTTTGCATCATTGTGCTTCACTGGATATAAATTAATGTGATATCTTGTGTGGGGTACTTTTAGTTCCATACCACATCACAACTAAAACAAACCCCATAATATCAATTGGTATTACAGAATGTACCACAGGATACTTCAATTAAAAGTTATATTTTATGTTCATTTAATAATGCAAATCAGGGAAAGGAACCAGACATTATACGAAAAACAAAATAAAATTTTACTAGAATGAAATAAAGATTCCAAATCAAGGGATAGGCTATTTTCCATAATTTATTACAATTACAGTACATTAATTTGACTTAACATCTCAATATCTTTTTATCATAATAATTTTTAAAGAAAATTATTAGAAATTGCTAAAACGAACTAATCAATATCATAATCTATTATTATGTGATGAGGATATGAAATTAATACGCGGACTTTAGCCATCTCTTTTTGTTCGGGATATTTTGTATGATAAAATAATTTATTTTTTGACATTATATAAATCAGGAATAGAAGCCATTAAATGTGATGGTGTTATATAACGTATACAACACCATTCCATTTCATAACTTCAAACTAAATAGAGCAAAACAGTCAGCTTCCGTGAAGAAAGTTCCAATTTACTGATGCCTGTGTACCGTTGGCAGGTAACTCTGTTTTCTTCATTTTCAAAGTGAAACGGTTGCTTATTTAAAGATCAGTCTTACAAACTTGATAAATTTAGATCAACTACATAAAAATAATAACGAATTCACTAGCCATTTAAATTATTACAATAAATTCATAAAATATATAAACAACCATTGTTCGGTTTCCACGTCAAAGACGCACAAGTATTCTTAGAATGGGAGAGCCATATGTTGGCCACGAAGGCATACATCATGAGTAGCAATCATTTCAAACAGAAGAATCACCATCGAAAAAAAAACAAAAAAGGGAGTTCCACATAGACAAGTCAATATAAACCACAAGTTCAATTACTGTAATAATATGCAATACCTTTGTAGGCCGAAATTAACGAAAAGAAACTTTGTAACTAGAAACGTTCTGAAATAAAGCATAACGAATAATAAATAACATTTACCCTCGTATAAGGTACAGGCCTCGAGCGTCCTCTCGACAGTCGGCTTCGAATAGAACCTCCACCACGTGAACGACCCCTTGTTCCGCCACTCATAGCACCTCGTCCCCTAACACCACCTTGAGCACCTCTTCCTCCTCTGGGTACACGAAACTGTCCTTTACTCATCTTAATAATATCATCCAGCGACATATCAATTTTCTCCGTCATCGTCCAAGTAACCGATACACAACAACCTCGCTAAAACTAGAATGGACTACAACAAACTGCGCAAAGTAACAAATAAGCACAACGCGCAGGGAGAAATGGCGGACTATTTTCCCCCAACAAGAAACGATAACAACTACAGTGTCATCTGGCGGTAGAAACTATATATGATAAAAATACAGTGCACGCCGCTTATGGGATTCACCTTAGACTCAGCTAAAGTGTTAATAATAACTGATGAAACAAGAATACAGCTATTTAACATTGTTCATTGATGCGGAACGGGATTGTGTACATAAAAAGATAGAAGTACTGTATACAGAAAGAAAACATGAAAATCAAGCAATTCAAAATACTTTAACTTGACATATACAGATTCTGTACACTGATTCTTTCAGAAACGCATCAATAAAAATGAAACTGTCATAATATTTCTCGAAATCCATAAAAACCATTCAAAACAAATAAAGAAAATTTTAAAATCAAGAATTTGAAAAGGCTTAATGTTATATTGTAAAATAGTCAGATTAGTAAGAGTTATGAATATAGCACTTTCTTTCAGGGAGTGACGACATCAACAACCACACGAAATGTATGAAGCAAAAATCAGTAACTAGCCACAAAGTGTCACGTAACTAGTCATAATACAGATCAGAAGCATGGTCATCCTTGTTTGCATTGACTACACTAAACAGAGACTTTATTCCTCGACACCACCGTTGAACCGTATACAGATTTTCTTTTGGACATGACTATTCCACTTACATAGCTCTCAATTACTGATGAAGTAGTAGTAGTAATAGTAGTAGTGGCATGTGATGCAAGTGTATGAGCTTATGCAGCATTAGCCAAAAAAAAAAAAAAAAAATCACACCTTCCCTCCAAATGCCTGTCCAGTTCCTCCTTAAATTTAGCATTAGCATTAGTAGGGGCATATGATGCGAGAAAGCAAGCTTATGCAGCATCATCCAAGAAAAAACTTCCACTTCACCCCTCCGTTCGTTCGAAATACCTGTCCAACTGAGCCTTAAATTTATTTAGGCTATCAACTTCCACAACAAGGGATGGAAGTCTGTTCCACTGACCAAATACCTGCTGGCTAAAGGTAAATTTCCGCACATCTATCCTACATCTGTCTTTCCTCGATTTGAATTTATGCCCTCTCAGGTGATTGTTCTGAGCAAGAGGCAGAATCCCATCAGCATTGAGCATGCTCAAACCATTCAAGGCTTTATACACCTCTATCGGATCACCTCGCCGGTGCCTAGTCTTCAGACACAGTAATTTGCAAAACTTAAGCCTTTCTTCGTAAGAGCAACCTTTTGTTCCATTCACTTCATGAACTGCACTCTTCAAAGTCACTATTATCCCAATCTGAGGAATAACCATTTAACGCAACCCTCTGTTAATCTTTCAACTTCCACAACGACAGATGGAAGTTTGTTCCAGCAATTAACCACCCGCTGGCTAAAGGCAAATTTCCGCACACCTACTCTACATTTGTCTTTTCTTAATTTGAATTTATGCCCCCTTAGGTTCGTAATCTGAACAAGTGGAAGAATCCCATCAAAATTCAGCGTGCTCAACCCATTCGAGGCCTTATACACCTCAATCGCAGGTGCCTAGTCTCCAGCCACTGCAATTTGCAGAACTTAAGCCTCTCTTGGTAAGAGGATCCCTTCATTCCCCTCACCAATCTTGTTGCCCTTCTCTGTACACGCTCAAGCATATCTACATCCTTCCTAAAATGAAGCCTCCAGACCTGTACGCAGTAGTCAAAGCGTGGGCTGACCGTTGCCTTATAAAGAGGGACAATCACCTCCTTTTCCCTGCTATCGTTATCCATAAACACGAACTCGGGGGCCAATGTCACCTCGGAACAGATGCACATTGGGAAGAATTACCTCAGTACGGTAGCGTGCACTGATTACAGTACTACCTTCCAGTATCTGTACTTTTGTACGTCCATCCAAGGTAACGCCTCCCCAGACGAGAACACCTCGACCGCCATATCGATCCCTTTCAGTTATGTTTGCGAGGTGATACCGTGTGCCAACCTCTCGCCAGATCAGCTGGCGTCTAGAATCGCTGCTGATACTGAATATACTATCATCAGTAAAGAGTACCTTACCCCATTGAGCTGCTGTCCCGTCCCTGTGTTCAATGCACCAATGTAAACGGTGTCTCCGATGTGAAGGTGTTAAAGGGACCAAGCGTACTGGCTGTCGGGCAAACAATCCACCTTTGTTGAATCGCTTGGCCAGACCAAACCGCGATATCCTGCATCCTGTGCTGGTTTGCAATGGATTCCGCTGTCTGGTGCCTGTCCCTCTTGTCCTGTAGGAGTATATAGCGGTCATCATTGGGCATTGTTTTTCGTGGACGACCACCATTGTTCCTTCGAACAGCTGTACCTGTCGTTCTGAAGGCCGACCACGCACGTGAGACGATGCTATGGGCGATACCGAACTCTGCAGCCACACTCCTCGCACTTCGACTCTCCTCGAGCTTTGCAATTGCGACCGAGGGTGAAGTCATCCAGATGTTTTCTACTGACCATTTAGTAGTTTGTAGCACTGTATGAAACCAATCGAATGTCTGTAACAATCGTGCTCACCATTCGGTAATTTGTACATATACTGCTGAACTGCTGCTTTTATCTTTTTATGTAGGTCCTCTCATCACGATTCAAATTTTTGCATGTGCACCAGCTTTCTACTGATCGGCCACAGTTATGCAAATCGGCACAGGCTGTTTCATTTGAATTTGTGGTTTTATCCTTTAGAAATAGTGGTCCTTAAGTTTTGCACTGACAGTAATAGCAGTGTGCTACTGCAATAGGATCTAGATAATTTGGGCAGATGGGCTAAGAAGTGGCAACTGAAGTTTAACCTTGACGAATGCAAAGGCAAGGATATGGGTAGAAGTAACCCCAGAGAAACGTACCAACTGTGTGGTACTACAGTTAAGGTGGTAGAAAATGAAAAAGACCTGGGAGTAATTGTGCAGTCAGATATGAAGTTTTCTGAGCAATGCAGACAGGCTGCCAGGGCAGGTCATGGGGTTTTGTCAATGATATATAGGAATTTTGCGAGCAGGGAGAAGGAGGTGATTGTCCCTCTGTATAAGGCAATGGTCAGGCCACGCCTTGAGTACTGCGTACAGGTCTGGAGGCCTCATTTTAGGAAGGATGTAGATTTACTTGAGCGTGTACAGAGAAGGGCAACAAGATTGGTGAGGGGAATGAAGGGATCCTATTACCAAGAGAGGCTTAAGTTCTGCAAATTGCAGTGGCTGGAGACAAGGCATCTGCGCAGTGATCTGATTGAGGTATATAAGGCCTTGAATGGGTTGAGCACGCTGAATTCTGATGGGATCCTTCCACTTGTTCAGATTATGGACCTAAAGGTGCATAAATTCAAATTAAGAAAGGACAGATTAGATGTGCGGAAATTTGCCTTTAGCCAGCGGGTGGTTAACCGCTGGAACAAACTTCCATCTGTCGTTGTGGAAGTTGATAGGTTGAATAAATTTAAGGAGGAACTGGACAGGCATTTGGAGGGACTGTCTTGCGTCACATGCCACTACTACTACTACTACACCAGTGTACTACTACTATTGTAGCATAGAATAGAACACACTCTTTGAATGGGCCGTGATTGCTAAATGCAATTAACAATTGTATTCATTATTTATTCTAAATTCCTCTAACCTGGTGGACGAACTAGTGTATAATCAAGAATTATTTTTATTATTATTTATATACAGGCGGTATATAAAGACTTTTAATGCTGAGATTTTTAATGCCGTAATTTCATTGATATATCATAGATGGCTCTTTTATCACCAATCAATTATATAACATCTTAGTCTGTTTTAATTTTTGGTATCCTAGCAACATTTTCATGCACTGAACTCTGTGGTTTCTGGTATCAGAACCATTACTGTGTGCGTTGCCACATGTGAAGAAGGGTTGATTTTTATTTTTGTATAAATCTCTTAGTTTGGGGATGGCCTTTCCCGCTCCACATACTCCTGTGTGTAGTTCTCTGTCACGATCTTTAAACTTATTAAAAGATGAAAGTAGATCTATTAGGAAGGAAAATCTGGAATTTATTAGGAAGGCGTTTACTCATCAAGTCGTTGAAGGTAATGCTGAGGAACTGCAGGTTTTAGGAAACCAAATATATCAGCCTGTTTTGAGGTGTCTTAGCGATCCAGTAGAAAAATGCCGCGAACTGGCAGCTGACATCTTAAGAGAAATTTTGAGTGCTGTGTCTCATCCTGGAGAATTGTTGCCTTATGTTATAACAGTATTTGTACAAAGGCTGGGAAACCAAGAACTTATTGAACTTTCAGAAGAAGTTCGTCTAGTGGAAGTGCAGACTTTGACATTGACAGTTGAGCGCTGCAAAGAACGAGTGGGACAGTACTTAAATGAATATGTTAAAATATTGAGTATGACTATTATCGATCCCTTTCCAGAGGTTAAAAAAGAAAGCTGTGCATGTGTTGTTTTTCTTGCAAATGCTATTCCGACCCGTTTTCATTTACAGTCCGACTCTCTTTTGAAACCACTGGTAAAGACAGTGTCACACCAACATGCCAAAGTGCGTACCGCAAGCGTGCAGGCCCTTGGTAAGTGAGTGGGTCCTCTTTAGACGATGAACCAAAACGTTGTTAGAAGCTTTTAACAAAAGCTTCAGAAAAGATTGAAGGATCAGAACAAGCTTTGTTATAGAAAAAGTTTTATTGCCTTATTATTAAGAGGTCACTTCTATAAGGAAATACAACATAAACGTCTTAAACATTATTGGAATTCATAACATTCAGTATTTTTGGGTTAGATTATTCTTTTACATGTATACGAATGGTACTGTTTAAAGGCATCTTTTGATTATGTTAATTTATGGTTTATATTATAATAGGAAATCTCTTGGTTTTAGTTGCTTAGTGTAAATCATTTCCCATAGTATGTGTGTCGAAAAATTATTTAATATTAAGTATTACAAATTTAATAAGCAAAGGAAAGCAATGCATAAATGGAAGTTGTGGCCAATGCAGTTTTTTAATCATTGTCATTCTAGTATTTTTAAAGCTATATACCTATTTTAAGATTGTTTAGCCTTTTATTTTTTTTAGTGAAGTTTCAGTAACATTGGGAGTGAATGGCCTGTCACCAATTTTTTTTTTCCATAAGCATTGCTATAATATTGGTAAATAATAGTACGTATTATTAGAAGAACTAGTTCATTATTCAGTAGCCAGTCAGAAGGCATTTATATTATTAGCCATATGGTGCAAGGAAGCCTGAGGCTTATGCTGCACCAGCCAAAAAAAATTTGAGTATCCTGAGAGAGAGAATCACCAAAAAGGAGACGAATGGTGATATCCAGATCAGAACCATGGGTGAGCCAAACCCATGCTCACCAGATGTGAGCCCCTCTGGTTAATCCATTTAAAGGATCTACTCATTGTTTTTAATCAATACATAAAAAGGTATCGAGGCAGTGTTAGGCGAGTCTGAAAACTACTAGCTTAGGGGGATACAAGGAATAATAGATTAACAATAGCCACTGGCAGAGGTGAAAGTGATTCTTACACTGCTTCTATTGGAATGAGCAGCAGCCTGGAAAACAAGATGCAGGGTATTTCAGAGACTGCTGGGAGTCATTCCGGTACAAGTAAACACATGGGTTATGTTAGGGAAGCTAAGAATAGGAACAGGTGCAGGTATACTTGCAGGTACACCAATGCTAGGAGTTTGGTAAATAAATTTGATGAATTTCAGGTATTGCTCAGAACATTAAAGGCAGATATTGTTGGGATATCAGAGACGTGGTGTCACACAGATATAAGGAACGCAGAACTGGAATTTGGGGAGTACAATGTGTACAGGAAGGATAGACAAGATAGGAAGGGAGGAGGGGTTATACTATTAGTTAAGAAACACATAAAATCCAAGGAAGTGAAGACAGTCGACATCGCTGGACAGTGCAGTGTTGAGTCAGTTTGGTGTGACATAAGCATTGGGAGATCAAAATTGAGAGTAGGAGTGTGCTATAGGCCTAATGACTCTGATGAGTATAATAAGGAACTGTACAGGGAAATAGAGTGGGCCAGTAAATCAGAGAGTCTTATAATGGGGGATTTTAATTTCCCAGATATTGACTGAATTTGTGGGTTGGTCACTCACACACTAGCAAGGCTTTTGTGGATTTATTGGATGATTGTTTTCTACATCAGCATGTTTGGGAGGCAGCTAGAGGGAGTAATACTCTTGATCTGATTATCAGTAGTGATTCTTCATGCATTAAGAATCTGCAGATAAATGAACCACTAGGTGGCAGTGGTCAGTGTGCTGAAGTGGGATTTACTCAAACTACCATCAGTGGTAAAGGGAAGCGTTTTTGCTTTCGAAAGGTGACTACGGTGTTTGAGAATAGCATTTAAATTCTATATGGTGGGACCAACTGTTCATGTTACCAACAGCAAATTCAAAATGGGAAGCTTTCAAAGAAATTATCTTGGAAGCTACTAGGCTTTACATACCAACTAAGAAATATTGTTCAAGGTTTAGGCCTAAGTGGATGTCAGATGAACTAATGAGACATATGGCAGAGAAGAAAAATGCACGGGATACATATAAATTAATGGGTGACATGGAAGCCTATGATTGATATAAGCTGGTCTGTAACCAAGTCACAAAGGAGATTAGGCAGGCAAAGGGAGATTATAAGAAATCCTTTGCAAAGGATGCAAAGAAAAACAACAGAGTTCTTTATCTATGTAAACTCTAGAAGGAATGGGATGAATCAGATTGGTCCACTGGATATTGATGGTTCAACTGTTGATCCTGCTCAGGTGGCTAACAAACTAAATGAGTATTTTGCATTTGCATTCACCCATGAGGAGTTCTTCAGGGAGGGGAATGCCAGAGGTGAGTTAAACTCTGCCAGTGAGCTGGATGATTTTGTAATAACTGAGAGGAAAGTGGAGGAGAAATTGTTTAAGATAAATACAAGAAAGGCACCTGAGGTGGACGGGATCTATCCAGTTATATTAAAGGAGGCAGCAAAGGAAGTAAGCAAAAGAAGTAATAATTATGAGAGCTTCTTTGGACTCAGGGGAGGTACCCATGGACTGGAGATGTGCAAATGTGACCCCAATTCCCAAAGCAGGATCAAAGGCCGACACAAGTAATTATAGACCTGTTAGTTTAACTTCTGTTCCAGGAATGTTAATGGAGGCACTGGTTAAAGAAGCACTGCAGGATCATCTAGACAAGACTTCAGTTATAGCTCGGACACAGCATGGTTTTGTTAAGGGAAAGTCTTGCTTGACCAATTTGATTGGATACTATGATGTGGTCACAAAGGAACTGGATGCAGGGAATAAGTTTGATATCATATATTTGGATCTTAGAAAGGCTTTTGATATTGTTGCACATGGAAGACTGCTGCACAAATTGGTGCAGTGTGGCATTGGAGGCAAAATGCTGCTATGGATAAAGGGATGGTTGAGTGGGAGAAGACAGAGTGGCTATCAATGGACACTGCTCGTCGTGGACTAATGTTCTTAGTGGAGTCCCTCAGGATTCAGTGTTGGGTCCATTATTGTTTTCTGTATTTATAAATGATATTGATGATGGTATATCAAGCTTAATGTCCTTGTTGCAGACGATACGAAGGTTGGAATGGTTGGTAAGGGCACTAATGACAGTAATCTGCTGCAACAGGATCTAGAAAAGTTGAGCAGATGGGCTGAGAGGTGGCAAATTAAGTTTAACATTGACAAATGTAAAGTACTACATATGGGAAGCAGCAACCCCAGAGTGACGTATCAACTCTGTGGTACTACACTGACAGTGGTAGAGAATGAAAAGGACCTGGGGATAATTGTGCAGGCAGATATGAAGTTTTCTGAGCAGTGCAGTTGGTCTGCAAGAGTAGCTCATGGTGTCTTGTCAATGGTATACAGGTATTTTTCTAACAGGGATAAGGAAGTGATTATCACCTTATATAAGGCAATGGTCAGGCCACACCTTGAGTACTATATACAGGTTTGGAGGCCTCATTTTAAGAAGGATGTAGAGCTGTTGGAACGAGTACAGAGAAGGGCAACAAGATTAGTGAATGGAACAAAGGGTTGCTCTTATGAAGAAAGGCTTAAGTTTTGCAAATTACAGTGTCTGGAGACTAGGCACCTGCGAGGTGATCTGATTGAGGTGTATAAAGCATTGAGCATGCTCAATGCTGATAGAATTCTTCCTCTTGCTCAGAATAATCATTTGAGAGGGCATAAATTCAAATTGAGGAAAGACAGATATAGAATAGATGTGCGGAAGTTTCCCTTTAGCCAGTGGGTGGTTGGTTGGTGGAACAGACTTCCATCCTTTGTTGTGGAAGTTGATAGCCTAAATAAATTTAAGGCTGAGCTGGATAGTTACTTGGAACGAACGGAGGGGTGAAATGGGAGCGTGTTTTTTTTTTTTTTTGGTTGATGCTGCATAAGCTTGGTTTCTTGCATCATATGCCTCTTCTAATGCTAATGATAATTATGTCGCCTTTTGATCCTCCTTTGCGAATTGCGACATTTGCACATCTCTAGTCCATATGTACTTTCCCTGAGTCCAAGGAAGCTCTCATAATTATGGCTAATGGTTTACTTACTTCCTTTGCTGTCTCCTTTAATATAGCTGGATAGATACCATCCACCGCTGGTGCTTTTCTTATGTTTATCTTCTACAGTTTCTGCTCCACTTTGCTCTCAGTTATTACAAAATCATTTAGTTCACTCCCAGAGTTTAATACACCTCTGGTAGTACCCTCCCTAATAACTCCTCATGTGTAAATGTAGATGCAAAATACTCATTCAGTTTCCTAGCTACCTGAGCAGGATCATCAACATTTGAATCATCGATATCAAGTGGATCAATCTGATTCATCCCCCCGTCCTTCTAGAGCAAAGCACTCTTCTGTTTTTCTTTGCATCATTTACCAAAGATTTCTCATAATCTGCCTTTGCCTGCCTAATGTCCTTTGTGACTTGAATACAGACCAGCTTATATGTTCCATAGGCTTCTATGTCACCTGTTAATTTATATGTATCCCATGCATTTTTCGTCTCTGCCACATGTTGCATTAGTTCATCTGACATCACATCCATTTAGGCAATATTTATTAGACACAATATTTCTTAGTTAGTATGAAAAGCCTAGTAGCTTCCAAGATTAATTCTTTGAATGCTTCCCGTTTAGAATTTTCTTTTGATAACATCATTAGTTGGTCCCACTGTATTGAATTTAAAAATGTCTCAGACCACCGTAGTCACCTATATGAAAGAAATCTTTCCCTTTACCCTTAATGGTAGTTACCTCTTTGAGTAAATCCTGCATCAGCACATTGTGATCATTGCCACCTAGTGGTTTCTTTATCTGCAGATTCTTAATGCATGAAGAATTACTACTGATAATCAAATCAAGAGTATTACTCTCTCTAGTTGCCCCCCCTCCCCCGAACATTCTGCTGAACAAAACAATCATCCAATAAATCCACAAAAGCCTTGCTATTGTGTGAGTGACCAACCCAGAAGTTCCAGTCAGTATCTGGGAGATTAAAATCCCCTATTATAAGACAATCTGATTTACTGGCCCAGTCTGTTTCTCTATACAGTTGTTCATTATACTCATCAGTCATTAGGCCTATAACACACTCCTACTCTCAATTTTACTTTGCCAGTGTTTAAGTCACACCAAACTGACTCAACAGTGCACTGTCCACCCAAATCAACTGGCTGCATTTCCTTAGATTTTGTGTTTCTTAACTAATAGCATAACCTCTCCTTGCTAACTATCCTTTCTGTACACATTGTACTCCTCAGATTCCAATTCAGCATTCCTTGTATCTGTGTGACACCACATTCCTATTTCCCAAAAATATCTGCCTTTGATATTTTGACCAACACCTCAAATTCATTTACCTTGAATTTACCTCTGTTACTCCCAACATTGTTGTCCATACAAGTATACATGAACCTGTTCCTATTCTTAGCTACCCTAACACAACTCATGTGTTTACGTGTACTGCAGTGACTCACAGCAGTCTCTGAAATACCCTGCATCTTGTTTTCCAGGCTGCTGCTCATTCCAATAGAAGCAGTGCAAGAATCACTTTCAACTCTGCCAGCAGGTACTGTTAATCTACTAATCTGTATATCCCCCCAAGTTAGTAGTTTTCTGACTCACCTAATGCTGCCTCAACAGCATCAGCAAATATTCTTGAACCCTTTTTATTTAAGTATATCCGATCCCTGTAGAAGCAGTCTCTCCTGTTAACAAGCATGGACCAGGCTGGAAAAAATTCTACCCCATGAGCCTAGCATAATCTGTTCAGGGCAGAATTGATTGACAAGTCTCTCCTTATATACTCTCTCCTATCACGTCTGAGCAGAATTGCAGACACTTTCAAATTCAACCCTAACTCAACACTTTTTTCAACCTGACCTGTAATTCCGCTGATCTCCTACTCTTAATATCATTAGTGCCAATGTGTACAACAATATCGTGTTTTTGTGCCCTTAAAAGATGATTCTGCTCTACAATGTCCTCAACTTTTTTCTCTGGCAGACATACCCTGGTCCTGTTTCACTTATCCTTTTTGCATATTATATTCCACGTTTCCCTGACAATTGAGTCACCGACAACAACTAGTTCCTGTGGGACCAGTGCATTCTGCCTTGTGAATTGCTGCTGTGTTGACTGATGTTGAAGTGCAAGCTCTGGCATTGATATGGGCAGCTGAGAGCTTGATGGTCTCTTCAATTTAAATCCTTTAAGGGCATGTACTCTGTTCTTCAAGCTCTTATAAAGGTCCATAACAATGCTGAGTTGATGCATGATTTCCTCACACTCCTTACATCGAGCATATACAAAGACATTCCCCGTTGATTCAGAGAACAACCACAACACTCCCACTACCTTGAGCCTTTTGCTTTGCTGCTCTGGTCTGAGACATTATTTCGATTAAATTTCAAGACAATTAAAAATATAATACTTAACTTATATCCCAATGCAATAATAATAGTGTGTGTATATATATATATATTTCAATATTGAGTTGTATCTCCTACTAATTTACGTTAGATGAATTTCATATCTCCTATCAAGTTAAGTTGTATGTATTAAGTTGTAACATTACATTTGTAAAACGTAAGTTGTTATATGTATTAAGTTAAAAAATACGTTTGTAAAATCTAAGTAGTTATAATAGACAATAAATTTAACTATCTGTTGCCACCCACGTGGTTTGAACTCTCATAAATAGCTGTCTATGCCAAATCACTGATTCTAAAAGTTCTACGAATGTTACTGTTGAACGTTATGATCTATGTGGCAAGTTAAATTATTGAAATTGTAAGTAGTGCTATAATTTATAATCCTTTGCTGATACTGATTACACTGCTACAAGCGACATAGAAACTTCCAGTATCTGCTATATCGATACGAAAACAATGGCGGCAGATTCAAATTCTACTGTCGATTCAATGCCAGCAGAAATCGACTGTGGTTTTCTATGCAGTTAGCATTAGCATTAGTACAGGCATATGATGCTAAAAAAAAGCAAGCTTATGCAGCATCAGCCAAAAAAAAAAAAAAAAAAAAACCCCTCCCATTTCACCCCTCTGTTCGTTCCAAATGCCTGTCCAGCTCAACCTTAAATTTATTCTAGCTATCAACTTCCACAACAAAAGATGGAAGTCTGTTCCACCACTCAACTACCCGCTGGCTAAAGGCAAATTTCCGCAAATGTATTCTACAACTGTCTTTCCTCAATTTGAATCCGTGCCCCCTCAGGTTCTTAACCTGAGCAAAAGGAAGAATCCTATCAACTTTCAGCTTTCTCAACCATTCACGGCCTTATACACCTCAATCAGATCACCTCGCAGGTGCCTACTCTCTAGGCACTACAATTTGCAGAACTTATGCCTCTTTGTAAGAGAACCCCTTTGTTCCCCTCACCAATCTCATTCTAGCAACTCTACATCCTTCCTAAAATGAGGCCTCCAGACCTCTACACAGAACTCTAGGTGTGGCCTGACCATTGCCTTGTATAACGGGATAATCACCTGCCTGTCCCTTCTAGCAAAATTCCTATATATTATCATTGACAAGACTCCATGACCTGCCCTGGGAGCCCATCTACACTGCTCAGTGAACTTCATATTTGACTGCACAATTACCCCCAGGTCTTTTCCACTTCCCTGAGTGTATTACCACACAGTTGGTACGTTTCTCTTCGGTTATTGCTGCCCATATGCAGTATTTTGCATTTGTCCATGTTAAACTTCAGTTGCCACTTCTCAGCCCATTTTCCCAACTTATCTAGATCCAGTTGGAGTAGCATACTGTCTTTACTGTCATTAACAACCTAACAACCATTGTATCATCTTCAAACTTGGACATTAAACCTGATATACCTTCATCATTATCATTGATAAATATACAAAACAACAATGGGCCAAACACCGAACTCCACTTATAACATTTGTCCACGAAGAGCAGTGTCCATTGATTACCACTCTCTGTTGTCTCCCACTCAACCATCCCTTTATCCATTGTAGCGACTTACACTTAATGCCATACCTCTCCAATCTGTACAGCAGTCTTCCATGTGCAACAGTATCAAAAGCTTTCCTGAAATCCAAGTATATGATATCAAAATTATTTTTGGTATTCAGTTCATTTATGACCACATCGTAGTATCCAATCAAATTGGTTACTATAATGTATTCAATGTGATGTATATAATAATATGTTGTTGGATACAATAATGTAAACAATAATTATACTATCCAATCAAATCAGACAAGATCCCACCTTATCAAATCCATGCTGTCTTAACTATTACTACAGTCTTGTCTAGATGATCCTGCAATGCTTCTTTAACCAGTGATTCCATTATTTTCCCTGGAACACAAGTTAAACTAACAGTTCTATAGTTACTTGTTTCACTTTTTGAACCCTTTTGTGAATTGGTGGTACATTTTCACACCTCCAGTCCATGGGGAACTTATAATTATGGCTAATAATAATTATAGCTTTCATAATTATGGCAAAGGGTTTGCTTATTTCCTTTGCTGCCTCCCTTAATATAATTGGATAGATCCCATCAAACCCAGGTCCCTTTTTTATGTTTAAATTCAACAATTTCTTCACTTTGCTGTCAGTTATTACAAAATCGCTTAGCTCCCTGTTTGATAAAATTCTGGCACTCCCCTCATTGAATAACTCCTCACGTGTGAATGTAGATGCAGAATACTCATTCCGTTTATCAGCCGAGCATGATCATCAATAGTCAATCCATCTATGTTAAGTGGTCCAATCTGATTTTTCCCTTTCCTTCTAGAGTTTACATAAGTAAAGAACCCTTTGCTGTTTTTCTTTGCATCCTTTGCCAAGAATTTCTCGTAATCTGCCTTCCCCAGTCTAACCTCCTTTGATTACGAAAAATGGACTTGAATACAAAATATTTTATATCTGCCATAGGTTTCTGTATCACCTGATACTTAATAGGCATCCCATACATTTTTCTTCTCTGCCACGAGCCTCATTAGTTCATCTGACATCCATTTAGGCCAAAACCTTGAACAGTATTTCTTAGTTGGAATTAAAAGCCTAGTAGCCTCCAAAATTAAGTCCCTGAAGGCTTCCCATTTTGAATTCAACATTGGTAACATCATCAGTTGATCCCACTGTACAGAATTTAAAAACTGTCTGAGACCCCTGTAGTCACCCTTACTGAAGCAAAAGCCCTTCCCTTTAGCCTCGATGGTAGTTGCATTAGCATCAGTAGAGGCATATGATGCAAGAAAGCAAGCTTATGCAGCATCAGCCAGAAAAAAAAAAAAAAAAAAAACCACTCCCATTTCACCTATCTGTTTGTTCCAAATACCTGTTCAGCTCAGCCTTAAATTTATTTAGGCTATCAACTTCCACAACAAAGGATGGAAGTCTGTTCCACCAAGCAACTACCCTCTGGCGAAAGGCAAACTTCCACACTTCTATCCTACATCTGTCTTTCCTCAATTTGAATTTTTGCCCCCTCAGGTGATTATTCTGAGCAAGAGGAAGAATCCCATCAGCATTGAGCTTGCTCAAACCATTCAAGGCTTTATACACCTCAATCAGATCACCTCGCAGGTGTCTAGTCTCCAGACACTGTAATTTGCAAAACTTAAGCCTTTCTTCGTACATCTTTAAGTAATTCCAACATCAGTAGATTATGATCATTGTCACTCAGTGTTTCCTTTATCTGTAAATTTGTAATGCATGAATAATCACTGCTGATAATCAGATCAAGAGTATTACTCCCTCTGGTTGCCTCTTGAACATGTTGCTGTAGAAAACAGTTGCGCAATAAATCCACAAAAGTATTGCTAGTGTGTGAGTGACCAATCCACAGGTTCCAGTCAATATCTGGAAAGTTAAAATCCCCCATTATATGACATTCTGATTTACTGGCCCACTTTATTTCTCTGCACAATTGTTCACTATACTCTTCAGATTCATTAGGCCTATATAACGCACACCTACTCTCATTTTTCCTTTCCCAATGCTTATGTCACACCAAACAGACTCAGCATTGCATTGTCCACCAACTTCAATTGGATGCACTTCCTTAGATTTTGTATTTCTTAACAAACAGCATAACCCCTCCTCCCTTCCTGCCCTGTCTATCCTTTCTGTACACATTGTACTCCCCAAATTCCAATTCTGCATAGGCGCCTCCGTAGCCAGGTGGGAAGGAGCAGCAGTGCGTAGCACACGCTTCTTGATTAGACCGGGGTTCGAGCCCGTCACCACCAAATACGGAGGATGCGGAAAGGTCAGGAAGGACCACCGCATATTCACGGAGCATTATGGCCTTAGTTGCTAATGCTCCTAAAAACCAAATAACAACAACTAATAACAACCAATTCTGCACTGCTTATGTCTGTGTGACACTACGTCTCTGATATCCCAACAATATTTTCCTTTGATGTCTTGACTAGCACTTCAAGCTCATCAAATTTATTAACTATACTCCTAGCATTGGTGTACATGCATGTGCACCTGTTTCTACTCTTAGTTACCCTAACACAGCCCATGTATTTATTTGTTCCACTATGACTCCCAGCAGGCCTGGAAATCTCCATTTGTCTTGCTTTCCAAACTGCTGCTCATTGTAATAGAAGCAGTGCAAGAATCACTTTTGCCTCTGCCTCCGGCCACTATTAATCTTTTAATCTGTGTATCCCACCAAGCTAGCAGTTTTCTGACCCCCCCAACACTGCCTCGATAACATCAGTAAATATTCTTGCACCCTTTCTATTTAATTGTAACCCATCCCTGTGGAAGCAGTCTCTCCTGTCAACAAGTACAAACCAGGCTGAAAAAAATTCAGCCTTGCACAATCTCTTCAGGGATGAATTGATCGACAAGGCTCTCATCATATATTCCCTCCTATCGTGTCTGGGCAGAATTGCAGACACTTTCACATACAACCTTGACTCGCGACTTTTTTTTAACATTGACCTGTACATGCTGAGCAAATCAGCAGATCTCTTACTCCTAATGTCATTAGTTCCAACGTGTACAACAATATCACCTTTTGTGCTCTAAAAAGATGGTATCTGCTCTAAGCCTTCATCAACTTTTGCCCCTGCCAGACATATCCTGGCCCTGTTCCACCTATCCTTCGTGCATAGTATATTCCCCCTCTCCTTGGCAATAGAGTCACCAACAAGGACTAGTTTCTTTGGGTCCAGTGAATTCTGCGTTGGAGATTGCCTGTGTGTTGCCTGATGCACAGGAGTGAGCTCTGCCATTGAGCTGGGCAGCTGAGAGCTTGATTGGTACCTCATTAATTTCTTCGAGGCATCGCTTTGTAGGATCTGCTAATTGCACACTACTCATTTCTGGTTTGTATGTGCTTCTTTGAGGATCAAGGCCAGTTATGTCTGATGTAATGATCTGCAGGAGAATGGCTGACCCATAGGCATAGGAAACAATATTTTGCGAACCCTCTTTGCATGCTCATTAACATATTAATGATTTTGAGGTCACCACAGGAATTTTATTGACAAGTTCTGTATTGAAGTGCATTTATTAGTGTCTTCACATTGTAGTTTGTCTATATTTTATGAACATAGTGGTGATGGATAGTTTTAATTTCCTGTTATGCAAAAGAACAGTTTTTGACTTTGTTGTGAGGGGACAGTGAAGAGGTACAATGTGTACCTCTAACAATTCTTTAAAAACTCCATTGATATCATGGTAGCAGAGTAGGCTTGGCCAAAACTTGGTTTCTTTTTTGATCGTAAGACATATTGACATTCTTCTCAACTAAGTGTTTCTGCTTTAGTCTTGAGGTTTGTTGCAGAGCTTCTTACAGATGTGATAGGCTAGGGCTTGCTATCTTGGAGCCTAAAATGTTGATGGAAGTGATATTCAGTTGTCACTGGTCAGTCAAGTGGACCACAGTTCAGTGTAGTGTAATCATTCTTTTACAACAGATTCTCTACTGGCACCTTTGCAGTGGTGGGACTGTTAGTAATCCTAGGTATACCTGTAAAGGATGCGAGGATACTTCGTGATCCTGTTGAGCCAGCTTTAGTGGGAAAACACAGACTAATAGATTAACAATAGCTACAGGCAGAGATGAAAATGATTCTTGCACTGTTTCTGTTGGAACCTGCAGCAACCTGGAAAGGCTGCTGCGGTTTTTGAATGTGAGGGGGGTTTCAAGGCCTGCTGTGAGTCATCATGAAAAAGGTAAATACATGGGCTGTGTTAAGGTAACCAAGAATAAGGACAGGTACATGTATACTTACATATACACCAATGCTAGGAGCATAGTTAATAAAATTGATGAGTTTGAAGTGCTGGTCAAGTCATCAAATGCATACATTGTGGGATATCAAAGACAGTGTCACTCAGATATAAGGGATGCGCCATTTGAGTATAGGGAGTACAATGTGTACAGAAGGGAAACACGGGATAGGTGGGGGGGTTATGTTCTTAGTTAAGAAGCACATAAAATCTAAGGAACTGCATTCTGCTGGCACATGTGGCCATTGCAACGTTGAGTCAGTTTGGTGTGACATAAGTACTGAGAAAGCAAAAATGAGAGTAGCAGTGTGTTATAGGCCTAATGAGTACAGTGATCAGTTGTACAGAGAAATAGTGGGCCAGTAAATTAGAGTGTCTCATAATGAGGAAATTTAAGTTTCTAGATATTGACTGAACGTGTGTGTGTGTCACTCGCACACTATCAAGTATTTCTAGATTTATTCAATGACTGTTTTCAACAGCAGCATGTTAGAGAGGCAACGAGAGAGTAATATTCTTGATCTGATTATCAGATTAAGAATATTATTCATGATTATTCATTAATTGTGAATCTGCAGATAAAAGAACCACTAGGTAGCAGGATCACAGTGTATTGATGTGGAGTTTACTTAAAAATGTAACAACCCTCATGGGTAAGGGTTTTAATCTCTATGCAGTGTGAGCAACTGATGACGGTACCATCAGGAAATTTTAAATAGGAATCATTCAAAGAAATAATTGTAGATACCACTATGCTTTTTCATACCAATTAAGAAATACCATTCAAGCCTTAGACTTAAATGGATGTCAGATGAACTAATGAGACTCATTGCAGAGAAGAAAAATGCATGAGATGCACATAAATTGTCATGTGATACAGAAGCCTATGATAGTTATAAGCTAGTCTGCAATTGAGTCACTAAGGATTAGGAAAGCTAGGGCAGATTATGAGAAATCCTTGGCAATGAAAAATGTGGGGACTTCTTTACTTATGTAAACACAGGAAGAAGGGAATGAATCACATAAGTTTATTCTATTGATGGTTCAACTGTTGATGTCTTGCTCAGGTTGCTGACAAGCTGATTAGGTATTTTGCATCGACATTCTCAAGGGTAATTCTTTAGGGGAGAGGATGCCAGAAGTTTATCAAACTCTACCATGGAGTTAAATGATTTTCTAATAACTGAGGAAAGTGGAAGAGAAATTCCTAAAGTTAAATGTAAGAAAGGCACCTGGGTTGGATGGGATCTATCCAATTGTATTAAGGGAGGCAGCAAAGGATGTAAGCAAACACTTAGCCATGATTATGAGACCATCCTTGGATTCAGGGTTGGGCCCCTGGACTGGAGACAGTAATAGTAATAGCTGTATAGTGCAAGGAAGCCATAGGCTTTTGCTGCACTGGCTGCAAAAAAAAAAAAAAAAAACTAGTTAAGAAAATGCAAATTATTTGCTCCCCTCCTCACATAGGTAACTATCCAGTTGTTCTTTGAATTTATTCAAACCGTCATCCTCAAATACCTGTGAAGCTAATCTCTTCCAGCAATCAGTGACTTGCTGGCTAAAAGAAAACTTCTTACAGTCTAGACTAAATCTCCTCCCCTGTAATTTGAATACAGTGAAACTTCTCCTAACGGACACCTCTCGTTAACGGACATCTCTCTCTACAACGGACATTTTCAAATTCCCCAACTCACCTCCATTGGTTTTAACGTGTTTTCAGCTTCTGTCTAGCGGACTTTCTCTGTAACGGACGCGGACAGGCAATCTGCACTGTTTCGTTTAGATTAGCACCTAATTTGATCTCCCCATAACGGACTGCGGGAGAGCTCATGGCCCATTTTCTAGGAACTTTTCTTCCACATATTGCCTCAATCTATTTTCTATTTCCGATTCTCTGAATTTTATCAAGGTTTACGTCGCGGTTGTAAACCGTTTTTCAAGAATTTTTAAAGCACGTGTAAAACTTCTGAATTCGGTGTGTGCAGGGGGCGGGGTGAATTTGGTCGGCCTTTCGTCTTTTGAGTTTCAGTTTTCAGTTTTGTCAGGGTCGTGTGAAGTGCACAATGTCTTCTCGTAAATAAACATTTAACTTTAAAAGATAAAGTCGAACTCATTAATGCATATGATCGGCAAAAAAATAGTGCTCGCAATCTCGCTGCAAAATTCAAAATCGGGAAGACGCAGGTAAGCGACATCCTAAAGAAAAAAAATGAACTGCTCAAACAATTTTGGCAACACGGAAATGATCACATTCAAAAATCATTCCCGAAAACTGTTGGACTTCAAATTGACAATGTTACGTACGAGTGGTTTTGTTGCGCACGTGCTAAAAAAATTCCCATTAATGGGCCTATTATTAGGGAAAAGGCTTTGGAGGTTGTGAAATCTATGGGAGTAAATGAGTTCAAAGCTTCTGTGGGATGGCTAGACAAGTTCAAAACTCGGCATAAAATTTCTTGGAAAACCGTAAGTGGTGAAGGTGTTGATACTGGGGTTGTAACAGAGTGGACCGTCAAATTGGAAGAGTTATGTCGTGATTTTGAAGCTAAGGATATTTACAACTGTGACGAAACAGGGTTGTTTTTTAAAGCTCTTCCTGAAAAAACAATGAGTCTAAAAAACGAAAAGTGCCAGGGCGGAAAAATTTCTAAGGAAAGCTTGACTGTACTATTGTGTACAAATATGCTGGGAAACTTTGAACAACCTCTTGTTATAGGAAAACCACAAAATCCTCGTTGTTTCAAGGGCATAAAGTTGAATCTTTTGAATGTTGACTGGAAGTCTAATAAAAAAGCGTGGATGACACGAGATATCATGAGCGAATGGATAAGTCACTTTAACCAAAACATGATTCGTCAAAACAGAAAAATTATTCTTTTCATGGATAATGCTGCATCTCACCCGCACATTGAATTGTCCAACATTCAAATCGTTTTTCTGCCACCAAACACATCTGCAGAGTGTCAGCCCTTGGATCAAGGGATAATAAAAAATTTTAAACTTCACTACAGAAAACGTGTTTTAAGACATCTCATTGCAAACATGAACGATGTAACGTGCGAGTGACCTTGCAAAGAAAATCAGCATCCTAGATTCGATTCAATGGATTTCCTCTTCAGAAACGCAATTAGAAAACAAACTGTCATGAACTGTTTTGTAAAGTCTGGCTTCTCAATCGCAAAAATTGAAGTTGTGAACAGCAATGTGGAGCACCAAGAAGAACAAGAACTTCAACATCTATTGATAATGTACGATACTTCCGCTACAAGTGACCCTGGCTACAAAGATATAGACTCGAACATCACTACAGAAGATGGTGCTCTAGATATCAATGACATTATCATCGATATTTTTCAAGAAGTTCCTCATGAGGATGAAGAAATGGAAGGAGGTCATTCTGTCGAAGAACATATTAACGACGAACCACCGATGAAAATAGAAGAAGCGCTCATACAAATCAATCGTTTAAAAATGTTTTTCGCCGCTGAAGAAGATACTGAAGGACTTTCGATGGTTTCTTCACTCCAAACAAATGTTGAAAACAAAATTATCAGCCGGAAGAAGGTGGAGAAGAAAATAAGTGATTACTGTATGTATTTTTCTTAAGATAAAGTCATAATATGCATAGCACAATTGTATGTATATTATTTACAAAAATATTGTGCAAAATCTGTATATAATTTAATTTAATTTTACATTAAACGTTTAATGATTTTTCTTTATCTCTTGTGTATGTAATTGTATATTTTTTACAAAAATATTGTTCAAAATCTGTATATATTTTAATTTAATTTTACATTAAACATTTAACAATTTTTCGTTCTTTCTTTTTTTTTTTCTCCCTCAGACTTCTTGTTAGCGGACACTTCTCTCTAATGGACAGATTTTCATTCCCCATGGCTGTCCGTTAAAGGGAAGTTTCACTGTATATGGCCCTTAATTCTGGAACTCTTTATAACAGTGAAAATTCTGCCTTCATTTTACTAACTTCTGTTAGGCCTTATAAACCTTGATCAGGTTCCATCTGAGGTGCCTGGTTGCCAAGCTCTGCAGCCCACATAATCAGTCTTTCCTCATATGGTTGCCCTTTTGCTGATCACACCATGTAAATTGCTCATCTTTGACCCTTTCAAGAAGCTGTATATATTTTATCAGATAAGATCTCCATACTTGAATACAGTTTTTTCCAATTTCTGTCTCACAATTGCTTTATACAGTGGGATTATGAACTCCCTATCTCTACTGGATAATGTTTGATAAATCAGTGATACGGCACCCATGGGCTTTCCTTTTTGCCTGTTTACACTGCTCAGAAAATTCTTGATAGGCACAATATGGCTTATGTAGCCCTTGCACCAGAAACTCCCACAACAACAACAACAGAAAACTTCATATCTGCCCATATCATAACTCTCAGATTCCTATCTTTCTATCTGTACTGTTTTTAATTCAACCCCACCAAGTGTATAATTTATTTTGGGGCTAACAGACCTGTTAGCTTAACTTCTGTTCTAGGGAAAATAACGGTGTCACTGGTTAAAGAAATTATGCAGGACCATCTTGACAGGAATGTAGTTATTCTTCAGTTACGGCATGTGTTTGTCAAGGGGCAAACACACGTCTGACACAGCAGTGCGTAACGCACGCTTCTTGATTAGACCGGGGTTCGATCCCGTCACCACCAAATACGGGGATGCGGAAAGATCAGGGAATGATCACCGCATATTCCCGGAGCAATATGGCCTTAGTTGCTAATGCTCCTAAAAACCAAAACCAAATAACAAACAACAAACATGTCTGACAAATTTGATTGGATACTATGATGCAGTAACAAAGGAATTGGATGCAAAAAATAATTTTTATATGTTATACTTGGATTTTAGGATGACGTTTGATATTGTTGCACATAATAGACTGCTGTACAAATTGAAGCAGAGCAGTGTAGCATAAATGACAAGTTACTGCTCTGGATAAAGGGATGGTTGAGTGGGAGAAGACAGAGTTGTTATCAACAAACACTGCTCTTTGTGGACTAATGTTATTGGTGAGTTCCTCAGGGTTCAGTACAGGGCCCATTGTAGTTTCCTGTATTTATTAATGATATTGATGAAGGTAAATCAGGCATAACTAACTTTATGGATGATACGAAGGTGGGCAGGGTGGTTAATGACTGTATGTTACAGTAGCAGGCTTGAAAAATTGGGCAGTTGGGCTAAGAATCGGCAGCCAAGGTTTAACATTGACAAATACAAAATACTGCACGTGGACAGCAGTAATCCCAAGTTAACCTATCAGCTACTGTATGTGCTACTATACTCAGGGTAGTGGAAAATGAAAAGACCCAGGGATAATTGTGCAGTTAGATATGAAGTTCTCTGAGCAGTGCAGACAGGCTGCCAGGACTGCACATCGGGTTGTTTCAGTGATATACAAGATTTTTGCTATCGGAGATAAGAGGTGATTATTCCACTGTATAAGGTCATGCCACATCTTGAGTGCTGCCTACTGGTCTGGAGGCCTCATTTTAAGAAGGATGTAGAGCTGCTGGAGCAGGTAAGAGAATGGCAACATGGTTGGTGAGGGAAACAGAGGATGCTCTTATGGAGGAAGGCATCAGTTCTGGAAATTGCAGTCTGGAGACTAGGCATGTGTGAGGTGTTTCATGCTTTGAATGGGCTGAGCAAGCTCAATGCTAATGGGTTTCTTCCTCT
Source organism: Mastigoproctus giganteus (assembly GCF_048544385.1). Lineage (NCBI taxonomy): Eukaryota > Metazoa > Arthropoda > Arachnida > Uropygi > Thelyphonidae > Mastigoproctus > Mastigoproctus giganteus. The sequence continues at coordinate 10,872,893 of NC_143586.1, read as the reverse complement.
TGCTTAGACTATTATTAATATTATTAATAGCCATATAGTGCAAGGAAGCCTGAGGCTTACACTGCACCCAGCCAAAAAAAAAAAAAAAAAAATTCTGAATTACCCTGAGAGAGAGAGAGAGAGAGAGAGAGAGAGAGAGAGAGAGAGAGAGAGAGAATCACCAAGAAAGAGAAGAATGATGATATCCAGCTCAGGACCCTGTGTGTGCCAAGCCCATACCCACCAGATGAGAGCCCCTGGGGTTGCTATGCACATGAGGGGACATAAATTTAAATTGAGGAGGGATGGATGCAAAATAGATGTGCAGAAGTTTGCCTTTAGCCAGCAGGTGGTTATTGCTGGAACTGACTTCCATCTGATGTTGTGGAAGTGGACAGTTTGAATTAAATTCAAGGAAGAACTAGACAAACTGTTGGAGGGGATGTATAAGTGAAATCGGAAGGTTTTTTTTTTTTTTTTGTCTAATGCTATATAAAGCTTGCTTTCTTGAATTATTTGCCACTACTAATACTCAAGTCTTGAGACACTGTACCTAGTATACTGGAGGCAAAAACCCTGGTGTGAATTAATATTTGCAGAAATCGAGGTACACTGTATGCACCACACAAATGCTGCCCCTCTGTCTCACCAGGCAGTGCTAGGCAATACATGATCATTCAGTGAAATACTGTCACTTTGCGTATTAGTAATGGCCACATGGTGCAAAGAAGCCTATGATTTTTTGCTGCACCATCCAAAAAAAAAATAAAAAATAAAATAAAATAATAAGAATAAAAAAAATATAATAATAATAATAAGAAAATTAAAAAAATAATAATAATAAAAATTAATAAGAGAAAAGGAAATGGACAACCTATGCATTTCCCTCCTCACTTAGGTAATTATCCAGCTGACCTTTGAATTTCCCCAGACTGTCAGCCTCTACCACCCATGTAGGTAATTCCACTTCTCCTTCTAGTAATTTATAACTCACTGGCTAAAATAAAACTTCCTGCAATCCAGTCTAAACAACTCCTCCGCCCGTAACTTTAAATTATCACTCCTAGTTCTAGAATCATTTGTACCCGTGAAAATTTCATCCTTATTCATTTTGCTTATGCTTCTCAAGCTTTAAACACCCCAATCAAGCAGAGCTTCTAAAGTGGTCTAGTTCCCAAGCTCTGCAACCCACATATTTGAAGTTTTTCTTCATTTGGACCCCCTTTTGCCACTCTCACCAGGCGAGTTACCCATATTTGGACTCTTTCAAGAAGAACAATGGCTTTATTTAGGTGCAGTCTCCATACTTGAAGACAGTATTCCAAGTGTGGCCTAATAATAGCCTTATATAATGGGATTATGACATCCTTATCTCTACTAGCGATTGTTCGATAAATCATCGATAGGACACCATGGGCCCTCCTTGCAACCAGTCTGCAATGCTCTGAGAACTTCACATTTGACCGTATCGTAATACCCAAGTCCCTTTCCTTCACTACCGGCTTTAGTTCAACTCCTCCAAGTGTATAAGTTATTTTGAGGTTACTGTCTCCCAGGTGCAATACCTTACACTTTGCTGGATTAAAGCATAGCTACCATTTTTCTGACCATCTCTGAAGTCTATCTAGGTCATACTGAAGAAGCTCTGCTTGATGGCAATCATTAACTACTCGACCAATCTTTACATCATCTTTAAATTTAGACATCATGCCCTCTATCCCTTCATCGATGTCATTTATGAAAATCAAAAACAACAATGGTCCTAATACTGATCCTTGGGGAACCCCACTTCTTACCTCAACCCAATCTGAGGAATAACCATTTATCACAACCCTCTGCCTCCTGAAGCAGAGGGTTGTGTTAAATCCTCTCCCTGAAGTCACCCTGCTATCTATCTAAGGATCTTCCCTATGATTCCAGTCTGTTCCAGCTTATTAAGCTGAAATCCAAATAAACAACATAGAAATTATTCCCCAAGTCCAGCTCTTGAGTGACCCTGTCAAAATAGTTAACCAGATTAGTTTAAACATGATTTTCCCCTTACAAAACTATGCTGAGTATCCTTCATTTCTATCTAAGTGAACCTGAATTCCACCCTTGATCATAGTCTCCATGATTTTCCCTACTTCTGAAGTTAGACTAACCAGCTGGTAGTTCCCACTTATTTGAGTAGTTCCCACTGTATTGGAGATACTTGTTATTGTTATTTGGTTTTTTTTTTAGGAGCATTAGCAACTAAGGCCATATTGCTCTGGGAATATGCAGTAGTCATTCCCTTACCTTTCCGCATCCTCCATATTTGGTGATGATGGGCTCGAACCCCGGTCTAATCAAGAAGCATGTGCTATGCACTGCTGCTCCTTCCCACCTGGTTACGGAGGCGCCGTTGGAGATACATTCACACTTTTCCAATCCAACGGAATCATTCCCGTGTCCAGTGATACTCTCATAATTAGCCTCAATGGTTCAATGCACTCACTTGACACCTCCCTTTATATTATAGAGTAAATGCTATCAACCCCAGGAGCCTTACTGCCCTGTAGGCTTGAAAGTTTTTTCATTAAATAAACTTGTGAAATTTCAACATCATTAATTTCATTTTTTTCAACTTTACTCCCAGAATTTCTCATTGATGTGAATGGTTTTTTTTCTTTAAAAATCTTTTAGATCTGTTATTGTAGGCATGAAGTGGTAAAATACAAGTTTAGTCTCCAGCACAAAACTCAGACAACCCTCATATTTTTCATACATCATATTGTAATATGAGTGACATATTCTGAAGTCATGATGGACATCATGGTGAGAAGTTAAGGTTTGAAAATGGCAGAAGGTTATCAAATTGTAGCAGGGTGCTTAATGATTTTGTAATAGCTAAGAGCAAAGTGGAGGAGAAATTGTTGAAGATAAACATAAGAAAGGCACCTGGGTGGATGGGATCTATCCAATTATATTAAATGAAGCGGCAAAGCAACTAAGCATTAGCATTAGTAGAGGCATTTGATGCAAGAAAGCAAGCTTATGCAGCATCAGCCAAAAAAATAAAAAAATAAATAAAAAATAACCACTTCCACTTCACTCCTCTGTTCGTTCGAAATACATGTTCAGCTGAGCCTTAAACTTATTTAGGCTATCAACTTCCACGACAAGGGATGGAAGTCTGTTCCACCAACCAACCACCCGCTGGCTAAGGCAAATTTCCTCACGTCTATCCTACATCCGTCTTTCCTCAATTTGAATTTATGCCCTCTCAGGTGATTATTCTGAGCAAGAGGAAGAATCCCATCAGCATTGAGCATGCTCAAACCATTCAAGGCTTTATACACCTCTATCAGATCACCTCGCTGGTGCCTAGTCTCCAGACACTGTAATTTGCAAAACTTAAGCCTTTCTTCATAAGAGCAAGCCTTTGTTCCATTCACTAATCTTGTTGCCCTTCTCTGTACTCGTTCCAACAGCTCTACATCCTTCTTAAAATGAGGCCTCCAGACCTGTATATAGTACTCAAGGTGTGGCCTTACCATTGTCTTATACAAGGGAATAATCACCTCCTTATCCCTGCTAGAAAAATTCCTATATATCGTCGACAATACACCATGAGCTACTCTTGCAGCCCGTCTGCACTGCTCAGAAAACTTCATATTTGTCTGCACAACCACCCCCAGGTCCCTTTCATTCTCTACCACTGTCAGTGTAGTACCACAGAGTTGATATGTTGCTCTGGGGTTGCTGTTTCCCGTATGTAGTACTTTACATTTGTCAATGTTAAACTTCATTTGCCACCTCTCAGCCCATCTACTCAACCTTTCCAGATCCTGTTGCAGTAGCATAGTGTCAGTAGTGTCCTTGACAACCCTGCCTACCTTTGTGTCGTCTGCAAACTTGGACATTAAGCTTGATATACCATCATCAGTATCATTTATAAATACAGAAAACAATAATGGACCCAATACTGAACCCTGAGGGACTCCACTAATAACATTAGTCCACGATGAGCAGTGTCCATTGATTACCACTCTCTGTCTTTTCCCCCTCAACCCCTTTATCCATAGCAGCAATTTGCCTCCAATGCCACACTGCTCCAATTTGTGCAGCAGTCTTCCATGTGCAACAGTATCAAAAGCCTTTCTGAGATCCAAGTATATAATATCAAAGTTATTCCCTGCATCCAGTTCTTTTGTGACTGCATCATAGTATCCAATCAAATTGGTCAGGCAAGACTTCCCCTTAACAAAATCATGCCATGTCTGAGCTATAACTTAAGTCTTGTCTAGATGATCCTGCAGTACTTCTTTAACCAGTGCCTCCATTAATTTTCCTGGAACAGAAGTTAAACTAACAGGTCTATAATTACTTGTGTCGCCCTTTGATCCTCCTTTGTGAATTGGGGTCACATTTGCACATCTCCAGTCCATGGGTACTTCTCCTGAGTCCAAGGAAGCTCTCATAATTATGGCTAAGGCTTTTCTTACTTCCTTTGCTGCCTCCTTTAATATAACTGGATAGATCCCATCCACCCCAGGTGCCTTTCTTGTATTTATGTTCAACAATTTCTCCTCCACTTTACTCTCAGTTATTACAAGATTCTCTAACTTACTGCCAGAGTTGAATACACCTCTGGCATTCCCCTCGCCGAATAACTCCTCATGTGTGAATGTCGATGCAAAATATTCATTTAGTTTGTTAGCTACCTGAGCAGGATCATCAACAGTTGACCCATCGATAACAAGTGGACCAATCTGATTCATCCCCTTCCTTCTAGAGTTTACATAAGTAAAGAACTCTTTGCTGTTTTTCTTTGCATCCCTTGCCAAAGATTTCTCGTAATCTGCCTTCGCCTGCCTAACTTCGTTTGTAACTTGGTTACAGATCAGCTTGTATTTATCATAAGCTTCTATGTCACGTGTTAATTTGTATGTATCCCATGCAATTTTCTTCTCTGCCATATGTCTCATTAGTTCATCTGACATCCACTTAGGCCTAAACCATGAACAATATTTCTTAGTTGGTATGTAAAGCCTAGTAGCTTCCAAGATAAGTTCTTTGAATGCTTCCCATTTTGAATTTGCTGTTGGTAACATGATCAGTTGGTCCCACTGTATAGAATTTAAATACTGTCTCAGTCCATCGAAGTCGCCTTTACGAAAGCAATAACCCTTACCTTTACCCCTAATGGTAGTTACCTCTTTGAGTAAATCCCACTTCAGCACACTGTGATCACTGCCACCTAGTTGTTCGTTTACCTGCAGATTCTTAATGCATGAAGAACCACTACTGATAATCAAATCAAGAGTATTACTCTCTCTAGTTGCCTCCCGAACATGCTGATGTAGAAAACAATCATCCAATAAATCCACAAAAGCCTTGCTAGTGTGTGAGTGACCAGCCCCCATATTCCAGTCAATATCTAGGAAATTAAAATCCCCCATTATAAGACTCTCTGATGTACTGGCCCACTCTATTTCCCTGTACAGTTTCTTATTATACTCATTAGAGTCATTAGGCCTATAGCACACTCCTACTCTTAATTTTGATCTCCCAATGCTTATGTCACACCAAACTGACTCGACACTGCACTGTCCAGCGATGTCGATTGGCTTCACTTCCTTGGATTTTATGTGTTTCTTAACTAATAGCATAACCCCTCCTCCCTTCCTATCCTTTCTGTAGACATTGTACTCCCCAAATTCCAGTTCTGCATTCCTTATATCTGTGTGACACCACGTCTCTGAAATCCTCACAATATCTGCCTTTGATGTTTTGAGCAATACCTCAAATTCATCAAATTTATTTACTAAACTCCTAGCATTGGTGTACATGCAAGTATACATGCACCTGTTCTTTTTCTTAGCTACCCTAACACAACCCATGTGTTTACTTGTACCCCGATGATTCCCAGCAGTCTCTGAACTATCCTGCATCTTATTTTCCAGGCTGTGGCTCATTCCAATAGAAGCAGTGCAAGGATCACTTTCACCTCTGCCAGTGGCTCCTGTTAATCTATTAGTCCTTGTATCCCCCCAATCTAGCAGTTTTCCGACCCACCTAACACTGCCTCGATAGCATTAGCAAACATTCTTGCACCCTTTCTATTTAAGTGTATCCCATCCCTGTAGAAGCAGTCTCTCCTGTTAACAAGTATAGACCAGGCTGAAAAAAATTCTACCCCTTGAGCCTTGCACAATCTTTCCAGGGCCGAATTGATCGACAGGGCTCTTGTCACATACTCCCTCCTATCGTGTCTGGGCAGAATTGCAGACACTTTCAAATTCAACCCTAATTCACGGCTTTTTTTCAACAGTGACCTGTACTTGTTAAGTAATTCCGCCGGTCTCCTACTCTTAATATCATTAGTGCCAACATGTATAACTATATCACTTTTTTTTTTGCCCTTAAAAGATGAAATTTAAAAAGATAATACAAATATCATGTATATATTTTTGTTGATGCTGTCGAGGCAGTGTTAGGTGGGTCGGAAAACTGCTAGTTGGGGGGGATACAAGGACTAATAGATTAACAGTAGCCAGTGGCAGAGGTGGAAGTGATTCTTGCACTGCTTCTATTGAAATGAGCAGAAGTCTGAAAAACGAGATGCAGGATATTTCAGAGAATGCTGGTAGTCATTGCGGTACAAGTAAACACATGGGTTGTGTTAGAGTAGCTAAGAATAGAAACAGGTGCATGTATACCTGCGTGTACACCAATGCTAGGAGTTTGGTAAATAAATTTGATGAATTTGAGGTATTGCTCAAAACATCAAAGGCAGATATTGTTGGGATATCAGAGACGTGGTGTCACACAGATATAAGTAATGCGGAACTGGAATTTGGGGAATACAATGTGTATAGAAAGGATAGACAGGACAGGAGGGGAGGAGGGGTTATGCTGTTAATTAAGAAACACATAAAGTCCAAGGAAGTGAAGCCAGTCGACATCGATGGACAGGGCAGTGTCGAGTCAGTTTGGTGTGACATAAGCATAGGGAAATCAAAATTGAGAGTAGGAGTGTGCTATAGGCCTAATGACTCTGATGAGTATAATAAGATATTGTACAGGGAAATAGTGGGCCAGTAAATCAGAGAGTCTTATAATGGGGGACTTTAATTTCCCAGATATTGACTGGATTTTGTGGGTTGGTCACTCGCACACTAGCAAGGCTTTTGTGGATTTATTGGATGATTGTTTTCTACATCAGCATGTTCGTGAGGCAACAAGAGGGAGCAATACTCTTGATCTGATTATCAGTAGTGATTCTTCATGCATTAAGAACCTGCAGATAAATGAACCACTAGGTGGCAGTGATCACAGTGTGTTGAAGTGGGATTTACTCAAGGAGGTAACTACCATCAGAGGTAAAGGGAAGGGTTTTTGTTTTCGTAAAGGCGACTATGATGGTCTGAGACAGTATTTAAATTCTATACAGTGGGACCAACTGATGATGTTACCAACAGCAAACTCAAAATGGGAAGCATTCAAGGAACTAATCTTGGAGGCTACCAGGCTTTACATACCAACTAAGAAATATTGTTCAAGGTTTAGGCCTAAATGGTTGTCAGATGAACTAATGAGACATGTGGCAGAGAAGAAAAATGCATGGGATACATACAAATTAATGGGTGACATTAAAGCCTATGATAGATATAAGTTGGTCTGTAACCAAGTCACAAAGGAGATTAGGCAGGCAAAGGCAGACTATGAAAAATCCTTGGCAAAGGATGCAAAAAAAAACAGAAAAGAGTTCTTTACATACTTGAACTCGAAAAGGAAAGGGATGAATCAGATTGGTCCACTGGATATTGATGGTTCAACAGTTGAGGATCCTGCTCAGGTGGCTAACAATCTAAACAAGTATTTTGCATCTACATTCACGCATGAGGAGTTATTCAGGAAGGAGAATGATGTAGGTAAAGTAAACATTGGCAGTGAGCTGGATGATTTTGTAATAACTGAGAGGAAAGTGGAGGAGAGATTGTTGAGGATAAACATAAAAAAGGCACCTGGGGTGGATGGGATCTATCCAGTTATATTAAAGGAGGCAGCAAAGGAAGTATGCAAACCCCTAGCCATAATTATGAGAGCTTCTTTGAACTCAGGGGAGGTACCCATAGACTGGAGATGTGCAAATGTAACCCCAATTCACAAAGGAGGATCAAAGGCTGACACAAGTAATTATAGACCTGTTAGTTTAACTTCTGTTCCAGGTAAATTAATGGAGGCACTGGTTAAAGAAGCACTGCAGGATCATCTAGACAAGAATTCAGTTATAGCTCAGACGCAGCATGGTTTTGTTAAGGGCAGGTCTTGCCTGACCAATTTGATTGGATACTATGATGTAGTCACAAAAGAACTGGATGCAGGGAATAACTTTGATATTATATATTTGGATCTTAGAAAGGCTTTTGATACTGTTGCACATGGAAGACTGCTGCACAAATTGGAGCAGTGTGGCATTGGAGGCAAATTGCTGCTATGGATAAGGGGATGGTTGAGTGGCAGAAGACAGAGAGTGGTAATCAATGGACACTGCTCAACGTGGACTAATGTTATTAGTGGAGTTCCTCAAGGTGTTGGGTCTGTTGTTGTTTTCGGTGTTTATGAATGATATTGATGATGGGATATCAAGTTTAATGTCCAAGTTTGCAGATGATACAAAGGTTGGCAGGGTCGTTAAGGACAATACTGACGCTATGCTGCTGCAACAGGATCTGGAAAGGTTGAACAGATGGGCTGAGAGGTGGCAAATGAGGTTTAACATCGACAAATGTAAAGTGCTGCATATGGGAAACAGTAACCCCAGAGCAACGTATCAACTCTGCGGTACTACACTGACAGTGGTGGAGAATGAAAAGGACCTGGGGGTAATTGTGCAGGCAGATATGAAGTTCTCTGAGCAGTGCAGACGAGCTGCAAGAGTAGCTCATGGTGTCTTGTCAATGATATACAGGAATTTTTCTAGCAGGGATAAGGAGGTGATTATTCCCTTGTATAAGGCAATGGTAAGGCCACATCTTGAGTACTGTATACAGGTCTGGAGGCCTCATTTCAAGAAGGATGTAGAGCTGCTGGAACGGGTACAGAGAAGGGCAACAAGATTAGTAAATGGAACAAAGGGTTGCTCTTACGAAGAAAGGCTTAAGTTTTGCAAATTACAGAGTTTGGAGACTAGGCACCGGCGAGGTGATCTGATAGAGGTGTATAAGGCTTTGAATGGTTTGAGCATGCTCAATGCCAATGGGATTCTTCATCTTTCTCAGAATAATCACCTCAGAGGGCATAAATTCAAATTGAGGAAGGACGGATGTCGGATAGATGTGCGGAAATTTGCCTTTGGCCAGCGGGTGGTTGGTTGGTGGAACCGACTTCCATCACTTGTTGTTGAAGTTGATAGCCTAAACAAATTTAAAGCTCAACTGGACAGGTATTTCGAACGAACGGAGGGGTGAAATGGGAGTGGGTTTTTTTTTTTTTTTGGCTGATGCTGAATAAGCTTGCTTTCTTGCATCATATGCCTCTGCTAATGCTAATGCTAATGCTAACTCTGCTATATTACACTTTTTCAGCATAATCACCAGACAAAATTACATATTTTTTCCCACCTCTCAATATACTTCTACAAGCCAGTTTTGTAGAAGGCATCTGACTGACCTTCAAACCATGACTTGGCAGCAGAAATCGTCTCATCATCAGCATTGTTTCCCACGAAGAAAGGATTTCAGGGCAGGGAAGAGGAAGAAATCCAAGGGTGCAAGATGAGGGGAATAAGCAGGATGTGTCAATATTTCAAACCCACATTCATGGGCATAGCATGCGAGAAATGTGCATGGACATTATTGTTGAACTTGTACACACCTTTTGATAGCGTTTCCTGTTTTTTTTCTTTTATAGCAGCATGCAGCTTTATGAAGAGGTTCAAATAATATTTGGCCATCATAATACAACTTTGTGAAGGTAATCTGTTAGTATTACACCACGCCGACAGCATTACCTTGCCAGCATTTAGTTGCACCTCTTCCTTTTTGGGGGTTTCGGTGATTCTGCATGCTTCTATTGTTTTGACATTTGTATAGTTTTGGGATCATAGTGATGGATCCAAGTTTCATTCATGGTGACTAGCCATGAAAACAACTCTGCTTGCTTTTCTTGGCACATCAACATTTCATGTGCATATTGTGCTTTTTCCTTCTGGTTAAGGGGTCAGAAGTCTAGGAACCCATCTAGTCACTTTGCTTGGATGAAACTTTTGATGGATGATGTTGTCCACAGATCCTGCACTAATTTGGAGCTCTGCATCAAATTCTTTGGTGATTTCCCAAGATTAATGCCTCAATTTTTGCAACATTGTTTTCTGTTACATCAATTGCTAAGTGTCCCGGGATTTCTTCATCATGCACTGGGGAAGGGTGTCGTCCACATTTGAATTGTTTACACTAATGTGTGACAATACTGTAACTGAGTAGTCTTCTCCATAAACAGTGACCATTTCTTTGTGGATTGTATGTTTTCCCTTGCAGAAAGAGGAACTGAATCACTGATCTGTATTCCACTTTAGTGTTCTGGTTAATAATGGTCGCTTGGCTTTGCCTACTATACATGAACATGTATAGTAGTATTTCCCAATTTAATTTAGCCATGGAACCTTTCATAATCTTCAAAAAATTATGGAGCCCTATGATCAACGTACCTCCCACTAGGTGCCTCCGTAGCCAGGTGGGAAGGAGCAGCAGTGCGTAGCACACGCTTCTTGATTAGACCAGGGTTTGAGGCCGTCACCACCAAATACGGAGTATGCAGAAAGGTCAGGGAATGACCACCACAGATCTCAGAGCAATATGGCCTTAGTTGCTAATGCTCCTAAAAAAAAAACAAAACAAAAACCCACTATAGTGTGTCCTATCGGTACAGCATAGTATGGCACTGCTAAAAGTTTGTATCATCTCTTATTTGAACAATATTACTTTTATCATTTCAAATTACATACATATATTCATACATTAATTTGATTAACATATGAACAAGCTGTGATTTCTTAAATTAAAATTATTATAAAAAATATTTAATTCTTTTTGAGAAACATTATTACAATTTTTTTAAGCCTTGAAATGTTATTCTAATGGTTTTTTCCCCCATATTTTCTTGCAGAACCCGCACTTTCACTTCACGTAACCCTAGGGTTTTGCAGAACAGCATTTGGGAAATGCTGTTATAGAGATTTCAAAATATCAAACAAAAAAAATTTCATGTTTTCAGGACTACTTCTGGATGAATACAAATCTTTTTTAATAGTTATAATTAAAAAATATTAGAATAGTTTTAATTTTTACACAAAATTAACATTTTTAAGTTCTGATTTTATCCCTGTTGAATTGAGGTTCTTTCTGAATGTCACATGTAATTACTGGAGTTTTGCAGTAACTGCTCTAAGAAATATAAGGCATGATAACAGTTTGGAATTCTAGTGAATGCAATAAGGACACTTATTTTTAAATTTTAAACATTTAAAGGAAAGTTAGAAAAAAATGCTCTCATTTTATTTTCAAGGTTGCAGTAAAGCTAAATATTTTATTCTTGATTTAGGTGCACTTGTGCAGTATGGTTGCAATACCTTGCTTGAAGATGTTGTACCTCACTTTGCACAACGTTTATTTGATCAGTCACCTGCAGTCCGATTATCTGTAGCATCTGCTATTGGATATTGGCTTCTTGAGCTTCGAGACCGTTATTCTTTCTTCCATAGGATGATACCTCTCATGCTAACTTGCACGTCTGATGATGTCCCCGAAATTCGGTGAGATGGTAAACATTGCAAATATGTATTAACTAAATTATATTTGGTGAATATTTTTAATGAATGCTTATTTAGCATATGAATATAGATTTTATATGTCCCTTTTTAATATATACATATCTTTGTTCTGTAAATCAGTAGCTCTCAAACTACTGAGATCTACGGACCCCTTCAAAAATCAAAAAAAAGTTTGCAGATCTCACATATATATACATATATATGCATTATGCATATATATATATATATATATAAACACATAACTCCATACCTCCTCTGAATGTTTTGTGGATCCCAGTTTGGGAAACGCTGCTCTAAATTAATCCCGTATCCTTCTTTACAACTTAGCATTAAAAGTATTTTGTCATTTAATTGATTGCATTAAAAGTATTTTTTAATTGTATTACCACATTATCTAAGTTATTCTAGCCTACTCAGATATTTATTTTCATCCTCTAATAATAAAATTCTTTAGAATATTCTGGCCCACTGAGATATATGGTTTTATATTTACCTGCATCATCTAGTGAATTTTTATTAAACTGCTCCTGGCATGGCCTGTATACCATACACCAATGTATTAACTTTTTATTTCATATAAATATTCCCTTCCCTTTACTTTTCTTTTTGTTTTGCAAATGTTTCTTCCACTGACCCACCTGTTAGAGTTGCCAAGGGGTTAGATTGGTATTCTTTCTACCTTTGACCTTACACATTGTTCTCCATTTCTCCCCCCCTCCCCTCCCCATCCTCAAGTCTTCCTGTACTATATACTCCATAAAATTTAGCCACCTTTCTTTCTCATAACATGCTCTGATACCATTGCCCTGTTTTAATGATAAGTGTATACTCCTATACCATTGCCAGGGCCTCTCTCTTTGCATGATTGGCTTTACAGCCATTTAACTACTTTTCTTTCTTATAACATACTTTGACATTGCCCTTGCAATGATATGTGGTATATTCCTATACCATTATTATGATCTTCCAAAAAGAGAGAGCCAGGGTCTCTCACTTTGGAAGATTGGCTTTATGACCCCGGCATACCTGATTATTTAAACTTTTTTAGTAGGATGGTGCTATGTTTTTCATACTTAACATAATTTCTTCTAAATTTAAAGCAGTGCATACATCACCTAACTTGTTTCATGCTGATTTCAAATGTGAGAAATTTTTCACCATCTACAAAATTACAAATTAAAAAAAAAAGAATATTATGTAAATGGCTGGAAGATAATAGATTTTTTATTTTCATGAATTTGGAGAAAACTTGCTTGGAAGGAAGTGTTATTTATGTACAGATTTTAATGATTTATGAAAGTTATAATTTTATTTACTTACACAACACCTTGAAAAAATTTATTTTCAAGATTTTTATATATACAGTGAAACTTCCCTTTAACGGACAGCCACGGGGAACGAAAATGTGTCCGTCAGAGAGAAGTGTCCGCTAACAAGAAGTCTGAGGGAGAAAAAAAAAAAAGAAAGAAAGAAAAATCGTTAAACGTTTAATGTAAAATTAAATTAAAATATATACAGATTTTGCACAATATTTTTGTAAATAATATACATACAATTGTGCTATGCATATTATGACTTTATCTTAAGAAAAATACATACAGTAATCACTTATTTTCTACTGCACCTTCTTCCGGCTGATAATTTTGTTTTCAACATTTGTTTGGAGTGAAGAAACCATCGAAAGTCCTTCAGTATCTTCTTCAGTGGCGAAAAACATTTTTAAACGATTGATTTGTATGAGCGCTTCTTCTATTTTCATCGGTGGTTCGTCGTTAATATGTTCTTCGACAGAATGACCTCCTTCCATTTCTTCATCCTCATGAGGAACTTCTTGAAAAATATCGATGATAATGTCATTGATATCTAGAGCACCATCTTCTGTAGTGATGTTCGAGTCTATATCTTTGTAGCCAGCGTCACTTGTAGCGGAAGTATCGTACATTATCAATAGATGTTGAAGTTCTTGTTCTTCTTGGTGCTCCACATTGCTGTTCACAACTTCAATTTTTGCATTTGAGAAGCCAGACTTTACAAAACAGTTCATGACAGTTTGTTTTCTAATTGTGTTTACTGAAGAGGAAATCCATTGAATCGCATCTAGGATGCTGAGTTTCTTTGCAAGGTCACTCGCACATGTTACATCGTTCATGTTTGCAAGGAGATGTCTTAAAAAATGTTTTCTGTAGTGAAGTTTAAAATTTTTTATTATCCCTTGATCCAAGGGCTGACACTCTGCAGATGTGTTTGGTGGCAGAAAAACGATTTGAATGTTGGACAATTCAATGTGCGGGTGAGATGCAGCATTATCCATGAAAAGAATAATTTTTCTGTTTTGACGAATCATGTTTTGGTTAAAGTGACTTATCCATTCGCTCATGATATCTCGTGTCATCCACGCTTTTTTATTAGACTTCCAGTCAACATTCAACTTTATGCCTTTGAAACAACAAGAGGTTGTTCAAAGTCTCCCAGCATATTTGTACACAATAGTACAGTCAAGCGTTCCTTAGAAATTTTTCCGCCCTGGCACTTTCGTTTTTGCAGGAAGAGCTTTAAAAAACAACCGTTTCGTCATAGTTGTAAATATCCTTAGCTTCAAAATCACGACATAAATCTTCCAATTTGACGGTCCACTCTGTTACAACCCCAGAATCAACAGATCCACCTTCACCACTTACGGTTTTCTAAGAAATTTAAGCTGAGTTTTGAACTTGTCTAGCCATCCCACAGAAGCTTTGAACTCATTTACTCCCATAGATTTCGCAACCTCCAAAGCCGTTTCCCTAATAATAGGCCCATTAATGGGAATTTTTTTAGCACGTGCGTTGACAAAACCACTCATACGTAACATTGTCAATTTGAAGTCCAACAGTTTTCGGGAATGATTTTTGAACGTGATCATTTCCGTGTTGCCAAAATTGTTTGAGCAGTTCATTTTTTTTCTTTAGGATGTTGCTTACCTGCGTCTTCCCGATTTTGAATTTTGCAGCAAGATTGCGAACACTTTTTTTTTGCCGATCATACGCATTAATGAGTTCGACTTTATCTTTTAAAGTTAAATGTTTACGAGAAGATATTGTGCACTTCACACAACACTGAACAAAACTGAAAACCGAATCCCAAAAGACGAAAGGCTGACAAAATCCCCCCCCTGCACACACCGAATTCATCAGAAGTTTTACACGTGCCTTGAAATTCTTGAAAAACGGTTTAGAACCGTGATGTAAACCTTGATAAAATTCAGAGAATCGGAAATAGAAAATAAACACACGATTGAGGCAATACGTGGAAGAAACATTCCTAGAAAAAGGGCCGTGAGCTCGCCCGCTGTCCTTTATGGGGAGATCAAATTAAGTGCTAATCTAAACGAAACAGTACAGATTGCCTGTCTGCGTCCGTTACAGAGAATGTCCGCTAGACAGAAGCTGAAAACATGTTAAAACCAATAGAGGAGAGTTGGGGAATTTGAAAATGTCCGTTGTAGAGAGATGTCCGTTAAAGAGAGGTGTCCGTTAGGAGTAGTTTCACTGTATATATATATATGAGTAATATGGAATGAAAGTTAATAAATTGTAACAAGCTGTAACTAATACTTATGGGCCAATGCAGTTGCTAGAGCAATTATGCATTACGACCGTAATGTGTATAAAATACTTTCTATAATGTTGAAGATAATAATATAGAAGGTAATTCAAGCAGACAATACCAAGCTCGATTTAAAGAAACGCAAGGGATATAAATATATATAAAAAAATAAAATAAATAAAATATATATATATACATAAAACTTATCGTTGTCTACCCACAATCTAGATGACTTCAGCTGGGGCCAACCACCCAGACTGAAGGCAAAAAACGACAAGGAGTTCTTTGTTTCTGTAATGATCAATATCTGCTAAGATATATAAAATATCAGTGCTTTTTTTTGTAAAAAAATAGGTGCCGGTACTCATTCTTTGCTATCAGGTAAAATTCCGTGCTGGCATGGGTGACACAGCTGGCACGCAGTGGGTGTCAGTTGTTAAAGAGATCACGTGACACTGGGTGGAGTCAGCACCTGTCAATCACGGCCGTATCGCTAGTAGTCGGAACGCTGTACCCGATACTGAATCCCTACCAAAGTTTGTAGTCTTAATTTTCTTCTGCAATCCTTCATATGTACATCTTTTTTTTTGGTTCGGCATCGAGTCATTCTTTGCTTCTTGAAAATGATTAAACGCCTCATAGTTATTCCAAACAGCTGAAACAGACCAGAAGCTCGATGCCACCCATCGTGTGCTTAAAATTCTGCCAATTTTTAATAGTTCAATATCCAGTGATTTGGCACACACCTTCAATTCTCTGGCATTTTTTGGTGACGCGTTATACACGACATAAAGTTTATCAGTAAATGCTTTAAATCTATCGATACCTGCAACGGATTTCGCAGTATCACCAACTGATAGCTCTAATCGGTGATTAGCGCAATGCCACACTATTAAAGAAGGGAATTTTTGTTTCATTAGTTTCGTAACGCCACTTTTACTACCCATCATAACAGCTGCACCATCACATGTGACACAAACTAAGTGAGTTTTTAAATAGTTTTCCGTCATACTGTATGACTGAAGACAATCGAGCAGAGAATGAAATATCCCTTTTGCAGTAACACTTTCGAGTTCAATCAAATCCAGAAACAAATTTATGGGAGATCTCATTCCACAGTCAAATATACAAGTTCGAACATAAATGATCAAAGCGGATTTCCTACTCACCGTGGTCGATTCGTCAATTATCAGTGAAATTTTACTGTTCGACATAACGATTTTATTAACCAAATTTTTTCTCATTTCATCACTAATGTGGTTCAAGATGTTAATGCATGCATATGTTGAATGAAGAATATGACCCATGCCAATCCCATTTAATTCCTGTAGGTCAATTCTGATTCAAAATTATGAAAAGACTGATTTTCTTTGGCCACCTTATATGCAGTGTGAAACATTTTTGCTGTTATCAATTTTTTGTGTGATAAACTCTTTAAACACAGATTTTCAAGGGTCCCTTTCTCAGCTTCCACAAGCAGTTTTATACCAGCTTTATGTCCTGCTGTTTCCTTGTGATCGAAAATTGTCTTTCTTAAAGACAATAGCTGTTGCTGTCTGCTTTCGCCAAAATAGGTAACTTCATTATTTGCCCATTCCTTAGAATCTTCATGCCCATCTTCTTTTCCACTCCAAGAGTTCCAATTTGTTTACATAATGCTTAGCCAGGTCTCTTATTTTCATAATTTAGCCAATTATATTTCGCACAGAAATCATTTTTTTGATCAACAGTCCAGCAACTTGGCCAGTCATTTATGTCAGTCATCCCTTGCTGTTGGACGTGGATACCATCAGGAACAAAAGCAGTGTTTGACACAGTTTCTGTAATTAGGTCTTCACTTACATTTTCACTTGTTTTTAATTTCTTAACTATGGAGGGTGAGAAGAAACTAGTAATTCTTTTCATTTTGTACATTACGGTTCAAGATAGTTTTTTTTTAATACTAATTCACTTACAATCTTGTTTCCGCACGGGCAAATAAATAAAACTGTTGCGTCTGAATTGAAAATGCACAAATACAAAGTTGTGTTGAACAAACTTTTACATTGTAACAAAAGCCACAGAAACATTAGTGGCGAACCAATAGGAACCCCTATGAAATGGCATTTCCAAAGGGGGGGGGGAGTCAAGAAGGAGGTACATGAGTTTCCCAATGTGGGTGGTACTTCTTAGATGAACAGAACACCTGCGAAAGTGAGATAATCCCCAATAAAGTAAATCTACAGTCGGAACCTCTATATAACTAAGTCGATTGTTCCTTGCAAAAATTTTTGTTAAACAAAAATTTCGTTATAAAGAAATATGACCAACACAATGAAAAATAATTCAACATTCAGAAATACAGTAAAAGTTGGTAAATATATTTTCTAATATTTCAAAACAATTTATTAATACATAACAAATTAAGATACGATTTATTATTTTATTTTTCATACAACATGATGCACACAATATTATTACACTTAAGAATTATTTTTCAAAATATTTGGTTATCTTTTGTTGTACACTGTATTTACTGTACATCGATCATTTAAAATTTTTTTGCATTTGTTTTAACATACCTTTTGTATTCTCAGGAACATCTTCACACGACGAAGTTTCAAAAGCTGCCAACATTTCATATTTAGAAGGTTTAATACCTTCGTTATCCTCATTTTTCCTTTCTTGTTATTGATATTGTCATTAGCTCTTTGAACCAGTTCTTAAATTTGAATTTTTTTTTTTTTTTTTTCGTGAAACTGTCCAAAATGTGGAAGTCATTGAGGTACTGTAACCATGTAAATAGAGATATGAAAAATTTACAGAAACATTTACAGAAAAAAACACACTTCTGCGAAACAACAGTTGATTATTTGGAAAGAAAACCACTCTCTCCTAATTCCCAAAGAGGGCGCTTACAGTAGAATGTTGAGCAGAGCCCATTGTTCGCATCGGGAATACCCCTTGACCAGCGCAAGTTCTCGGTATGTGGGACATGTGGTCGGATAGGATTTACGAGTATCACTAAATGGAATAATCCCTTTTGCTCTCTTAATTCGTGCAGCAGCACTAATTGTCTGAAGGCCAGAAGTGTGAACAAGTGTGTACCAAGTCTCCCTAATCTGTTTGTTATATGAAATTTTTTTTCGCTCAACCGAAACTATTTTAAGTTTGTTAAACAGAGGTCTGACTGAGTAATCTGAAATTTTATATAGATAATATTTTAACAATAGACAGTGAAAAATGCAAATTTAGTTAAATAACTTTAAGCATATATATTCGAATAATGGTTAACCATGTGAAAAAAAAATTACTGAATATTTCGAAATGTACTGCACGCAAATGTCATACGCCGTTAAAAAAGGTGCCGGTACGCCGTACCGTTGCGTACTGTCACAAAAAAAGCCCTGTAAAATATAAAAAATCCAGAGATTAAGTAATTTGAATCTAAACCAATTAAAGGTAGTTAAAAATTTTTGAATCAGTAGGAAGATATTATAAATATAAGCATATATTGAACATTGTTGACCTGGCAGAGAACGTAATTTAATAATTAAAATAAGAATAAATGTAAAGTATAAGGCATATCTACCGTATCCAGGACATAATGTAACAACTAGTTATGAAATAATAATCCCTCTAGTGAGTATATATGTGGTGACCCCTATGTGATGGATATGGTAAAAATAAATAATTAATTAAAGTTAACACGAAGAGAAGCATGCAGATAGTAAGAACGAATTAAATAATAGAACCTGAACTCCATAAAGGCGAAAATATAGTAGTACAAATAAGAAATAGTGTCTCCTACATCCTCGGATTACCCTAATAATTTCGGAGAAATAAGAACAAAGAGTGTAGGACAGCTTAATGACAATACAAGATATAAGTTGTAGCTCAGGTATGTCCAGGATCGCAAACCCGTTCCTATAGTAGGACCTTGAGCAATATATATATATATATATATATATATATATATATATCCAATAATTCAAAACAAAATAAAATAAAACATAAGCCAGTAGTATGGCAAAAACTGTAGAGTGAAAATTAACATGTAAAGGTAATAAGACATAAACAGTAGCCGATAGTCCCCTATATAATATAGCACTTTAAATCCAATTAATAACATCAATATAAAATTTAAAATAATGCCAATTATAATATAATTTAGCGGTACCCCATGTTAAACTTTATGTTAAACATGGGGTACAGCAAATTTAAATATATATATATATATATTTTTTTTTTTTTTTTTTTTTTTTTTTTATGGACGGAGGACATACCAGAGGCCACTTGTCTTCATCCCTGTCTGCTTTAAAGTTTTTGCCCTGTATAAGATATACAGAATTCAAATCTTTAAATTGTACTGAATTTCAGTTTAGTAGAATTTAAAAGCCAAATAGTTGAAATCTGTATCATTTGAATTTTGAATGAACTTGATGATTTTTACAAATGAATATTTTGATTATTTAAACCTTTAAATTACTAATTATTCAATTATGGAAATCCTTTGATTATGCCCATCACTAGCTGCGACATTATTCTTTTCAAAAGCTTGCATTTAGGAAAAAAAAAACTTTTCAGAAACTATGGTTGACCGCCCATCAATCTTCAAATAAAGGTACAGATGCTATCATTATCGAACTTATATTCACACAGTAAATATGGATGATATCGCTTTTTTTAAAGTGATTAGAACAGGAAATTCAGTTTGTGTAAAAAGTGTGTCAAGCAGTGTTTAGAGAGTGATGTGTATGGTTGAATCACTGACATTATTACTTTCTTCTGATATCCTTCAATGTAGGAGTTATGAGAATTTTCTCTGAAAGAATTAGTTATTTAGCCTCGCCTCACTTTAAAACATTTTTTTTTTTTTTGGCTGCGATGTGCCATTTGAAAACTGAAACCAGTGGCAGCAACTATGAAAACATCATTCATGACCTCTAATAGCTGTGCTTTACCCCTGCATAAATAGTTTTTATTTCTGTTGCTGCTCCATCTTTTGTATTCTCCCTGAAAGTTAAGCCAGGATTTTGCCATATTTTAGAATAAAAAAGTACAGTGTTGAAATATTGGGTGACTTTGTGATTTTTATGTTATGTGGAATAATAAGTTTTATATTGAGTTATTACCTGAGTATTTATATAATTTAAAATAAGATTTTTTTGGTTCCCTTTGCAAAGATTTATAAGCATTATGTTGTCAAATTCTGTTGTCAGACTTTTGAATTCCAAAACAACATTTCCGAATTCCAAAGTACATCACCAAGGGTGTCAAGACTAATACTCAAGATTTCTAAGAGGTACAAGCTAAAGATTATAATGATTTATGCACCAACATCGAGCCATGATGATGAAGAGATGTACACCGAAATTGAGAGTCTTCTAGATGAGCAGAAAACCCACTACACTATTATTATGGGGGACTTCAATGCTAAGGTTGGAAAAAGGCAAAACAGCGCAGAAAGAGGAACTATAGGAAATTTTGGAATTGGTGAAAGAAATAAAAGAGGTGAAAGACTTGTGGAATTTGCAGAATCTCAAGGACTGTCAGTAATGAACACTTTTTTCAAGAAAAGGGTGAACAGAAAGTGGACATGGAAGAGTCCAAATGGATTAACAACTAATGAAATCGACTTCATCCTCACTAACAGAAGATATATTGTGAATGATGTTACCGTCCTGAATAAGGTAAATGTTGGAAGTGATCACAGAATGGTAAGATGTATACTTGATATAGATGTAGGAAAGGAAAGGAAAAAACTGACTCGAGTAAATAATACAAAGGTCTTTGAGATAACAGAGGAGGAGAAAAAGCAGTATGTACTGGAACTCAAGAACAAGTTTGAGCTTCTGCAGACTGCTCAGGACCAAGATATCGACGAGGAATATTACAACTTTCTGAAAGTGATAAAGCCCAAGAAACCTATAGGGAAACGTAAATCCAAAGAAGAAAAAATTAGTCAAGAAACACTTGTCATGATGAACCGAAGACGACAAATGAAGAGCAAGAAAAACACTGACAGGGAGAAAATTGAGTATACTGAGTTATGCAAAGCCATTAGAAAGAGACTTAGAGAGGACATAAGAAGATTTAACACAAGAAAAGTAGAACAAGCATTAAGGGAAAACAAAGGATTTAAATCAGCAGCCATGAGCAGTAATACAGAAAGACAAATGATACTGAAACTGAAGAATAGCAATGGTGTACTTATAAACAGCAGAGAAGGCATAATTCAAATAGCAGAAGACTACTATAGAGAATTATACAAGGAGCGATGGAATGATACCAGCAGTGGGAAAGATGGATTGCAAAGTAGCAACATACGACATACCCGATATTCTTCCTGATGAGGTAGAACATGCATTGAAGAAAATGAAGAATCGGAAAGCCCCGGGGAAGATGAAGTTACTGTAGAGTTGTTAAAATTGGGAGGAAGAGACATAACACAAAAACTGGCAAGGCTCTTCACAAAGTGCATTAGAAAAGGTGTGATGCCTAAGCAGCAGAATAATGCAATCATAGTTTTGCCGCATAAGAAAGGAGATAAATCAGAAATTGGAAATTATAGACCAATTAGCTTGTTATCCCACATCTACAAGTTGTTCACAAGGGTCATTACTAACAGATTAGAAAGAATACTTGATGAGAATCAACCGAAAGAGCAAGCTGGCTTTAGGACAGGATTCTCAACTATGGATCACCTTCACGTAATATCACAGCTAATGGAGAAAGAAAATGAATATAAAACACCATTATGCTTGGCATTTGTGGATTATGAAAAGGCATTTGACTCCATACAGCATAAGGCAATGTTTCGGGCACTGGAAAGACAAAGGCATAGATACCCCATATATTATGATTTTGAAGAAAATATATGAGAGTGCTACCTCCTTTATTAGACTAGACAAAGACAGTAGCAAATTTAAAATTGAGAAAGGAGTTCGACAAGGAGACACAATATCTCTGAAGCTGTTTACTGCTGCCCTTGAGGAAGCTTTCAGAAGATTAGACTGGTCGCAGAAAGGAGTCAATGTGAACGGAGAGTACCTAAACCATTTACGATTTGCAGATGACATTGTGGTCATAAGATAAGCCACGATCCCAAAGAATTAGAGGAAAATCTTAATCAGTTATGCGCAGTTAGTAAGGATTTTGGACTAAAGATGAATATGGTTAAAACAAAAGTAATGATGAACAATTATGCCACGGAAAGGGAAATAATGATTGAAGGAGCAGTAATTGAAAAGGTGGAGTCATATACTTATCTGGGACATGTTATTAGCTGTAATAATGATAAATGGCTGGAAGTCAAGAGAAGAATAAATTTTGGATGGATAGCATTCAGGAAATATAGTCACATACTGAAGAGCAATATCCCAGTTTGTCTGAAACGTAAAATAACGAATCAGTGTATACTTCCCACCATGACTTATGGAAGTGAAACTTGAGCACTCACCAAAAGAATGGAAGAGAAGCTGAGAACTACACAGCGAAGAATGGAACGAATTAT
This sequence comes from Mastigoproctus giganteus, assembly GCF_048544385.1. Lineage (NCBI taxonomy): Eukaryota > Metazoa > Arthropoda > Arachnida > Uropygi > Thelyphonidae > Mastigoproctus > Mastigoproctus giganteus. The sequence goes on along the minus strand of NC_143586.1, from coordinate 10,850,034 downwards.
ATTGGGAATCAGACTGTTAGATAAGAAGAGAAACACATGGATTAGACAGCAAACTCAAGTAAAGGACATTCTTATCAAAACTAAAGAACTAAAATGGTCTTGGGCAGGACACATAGCTCGAAGACATGATGACAGATGGACTAAGAAAATAACAGAATGGTACCCAAGAGGAGCTAGAAGAAAACCTGGAAGACAAAGACGGAGATGGATAGATGAAATTCATGAGTTTTCGGGTAGTAAATGGATGGCCACTGCTCAAAACAGAAGGAACTGGAAAGTTGCTGGAGAGGCCTTCATCCTGCAGTGGATTGAAAATGGCTGATGATGATGATGATGTTGTTGTCAAATTAGTCATGAAGCAGGAGCCTGAATTGTTGGAATTCCATAAATAACATAGTTTTGTCACAGCTCCGGTTAGTCATTTGATTATATTAATTTCCATTTCAGATGTTTCTTTTTCTTAACATCGACGTTGTTTTAATGATTATATTGTAATTTTATATTAATAAATGACACAATTTTAATTGATTGGGAAGTATTTAACTATTATTTATTGTTCTTTTTCAAATGTATTCTAATATTGTATCTCAGATACACCGAAGTATGGTTAGATCTTTTTAATAATCTCTTTAAGACAATTTCTTTTGGAAGAAACACTTATAATAAAGTGAGGAAAATGTTAATAAACTGAGAAAATTTTAATAAACTGAATTCTAAATTTACGAAGTCATAAAATTAAGATATATCTTTTGTATACTGAATAAAGTGAGTTATTAAATGTGTATTTTTTGAAGAATTTGAAGTTCCGAATTAGATTTTGATAGTAATATTAAATTAGAATATCATGAACAGCAATCTTTACCAATTTTATGTTAAAAATTTTAATTTATTTGGCCCCTTCCTCTAGGTATGTTTCTTTTAATGTTCTTTCAATGTTCATATATGTTCAACAAAACTCAACAGAATTTAAGTCATTTCTATTCCTTACTGAGACATTTGGTTCACTGATTGATAAATATCTTTGCAGTTAATTCTGTTCAAAATCAGGTGTTTTAATAGTAAATTAAAAAAAAAAATAATAAGTTGGATTTCATTCATTGAAATTTTGCATTTTGCATTAGGATTAAAAGTCAAGAATTATGGGAACAGGCAGGAGGTCAGTACTTAGTAGAAAATGAAAAAGACTATAAGTCTGAAGTAGACTTTCCCAAACCACCTCCTAGTCATTATCCAAATGGTGGTAAGTATAAAATTATTTTTGAATTACTTAAATTACATAATTTATAATAGTGATGCCTAACTTACAAATTTCAGTTGTTCTTATAATTCAACTATGTCCTAATGATACAGTTCTGCTAACCTTGTCATAATTTATCCAGTAAAAAAGTTGAGAACTTGTGTCACTGTATATGTTTAACAGGGCACAGCACTACAGACTAGTGTTTTATAATTTTATGATATCAGTTAAACAAATTGACATAAATCTTGTATGCATACAGGGTCTCATTTTAGGAAGGATGTAGATCCATTAGAATAGGTGCAGAGAAGAGAAACAAGATTAGTCAAAGACACGAGGGAAGTATTTCTTTGAAGAAAGACTTCAGCTTTGAAAGTTACATCTGGAAACTAGGCACATGCGTGAGTAAATTGCCAAATGAGTAAATGCCGATGGCATCTTTACTCTTTCTCGAACAACCCAGATGTGCACGAATGCACCCACATGCACACTCACAAGTGAACATAATTTTAATTGAAAAAGGATATTTACAGATTAGATGTGCGAAAATTTTCTTTCAGCAGAGAATAGTTGATTATTGACCAAATTTTCATCTGGTGTTGTGGAAGCAGGTAATTTGAATATGTTTAATGAAGGATTATGCAAATTATTAGAGGAGATGAATAAATGATGTAGGTATTATTTTTTTTTTTTTGGCTACTGTTCTATAAGGTTGCTTCTTTGCATTTATTAATAATTATATGAAAAAACTGTATTTAAGTATAAATAATGCGGTTCTTAAAAACAGAATTGAGTAAATGTCCTTGAGGTTGTCACAGACATTCTCTCAGATATGCCAGACAAGCTGTACTTGCTAACTGGGAGTCTAAAACGCTGATGGAACTGATATTCGGGTGACACTCAAGTCAAGTGGACCCAATTTCGGCGAAGTCCGGACAGTCTGTGACAGCCAAATCCTCTGCTTGCACCTTCACGATGGTGAGACTGTTAGTAATCCTGGGTATAACCTCCATGCACAAGTACATGGTGGGTGACCACAAAGGTGTGAACCAACATAAGGAGGGGTCGGGGTGTGGCGCCCACACCACATGGAGGAACGCCGCCCCTCTATGTTACCAGGCAGTACTAGTTGGTAGATGACTCTCATCAACCGGTGATATACCACCACTTTCCTTATTGGAGGCTTGAAGTGGTGAAACCCATGTTTAGTCTCTAGAGCTAAGTTCCGGTCAACCCTTCCCTATCTCTTCCATCATGCAGTATGATTGATGACTTTTGAGGTTATGATGAACGTCATGGCGAGATCCAATATTCCTTACATTTCGAGGGTACAGCTCTAAAATGGTGTTCGCAGGCCGGCCGCTAGTTAGTACACCGGACTGAACCTATTGGTAACTCTCTAGGAAGCTTCCGTATCAGCTAGTGTATAATCTTGCTACCTCTACTCTGCCAGATAGTGACTGGAGGGAGTCCGAGTAGTGTGTATGCGGGGAGCATTGTCGAGGCCACGTTATGTCAAGGATCTGGGTATATTCTTACTACATGTACACCATATCCAACAATTTCATTACTTCATACAGCAAGTCCCACCTACTTTTTCTAACTATTGAATACACCATGAATTGTCAAACTAATAGAGCAAGCTTATCTGCGAAAAGATCTAAACCTCCCAAGGACTTCCTAATTCATTTCACAAATATACGTAGTCTCAATTCTAATCTCAACGATGTCCATTTCCACTTGCAGTCTGCCAAACCCCATGTACTTTTTCTGACAGAATTTCAGTTATCTGTTGATTCATCTACTGCTCATCTCAGATGCCCAAATTATTTGCTGTATGATTCCTTTCGCCTCAAAGGTGGTACTTGTGTATATGTCCGTTCTGATATTCCCTGTCAGAGACTTGGCAATTTGGAATCTCCTCTCTTTGATCTTCTCTGGCTTAAAATCTCTCTATCTCATTGTGGAATGAAATTCATCTGTTGTCTCTACCGTTCTCCCAACTCCACTAATCACTTGCAGCACTTTGACTTCCTCTCTTTGCAACTTGACTTTCTCCAGTCCAACTTTCCTAACAGTGAAGTAGTTTTCCTTGGTGATTTTAATGTTCACAACTCCAGCTGGCTTCCGTTTTCTAGTCACACCGACCCAGCAGGTCGAGATGCTGAGGCTTTTGCAATTACTAATGACCTAGCACAGATTGTTCATTTACCTACAAGAATACCGGACAATCCTAATCATACAGCCAATACACTTGATCTTTTTCTCACAAACAACCCTTCTAAGTACACGGTTGAAGTGAGAGGTCCTTTAGGCACTTCAGATCACAACTTGGTGATTGTCTCTTCTCCAATGGAACCTTTATCTCATGGCTATTCCCAACCACGTGTTGTTTGGCATTACAAGAATGCAAAATGGGATGACCTGCGAGACTTTTCTTCTTTTCCTTGGTCGGATTACTGTTTCAAAACTTCTGATGTCAACGTTTGCTCAGATCGTGTCAGTGAAATTATTCTTGCAGGAATGGAATCCCTTATCCCACGTCCTTTATCTAAACCTTGGTTTTCCAATAAATGTGCTAAGGCTGTCCAAGAGAAGAACGTTGCATATCCTAATTGGCTTGTTTCTAATTCTTCAGTTTCATTTTCTGCCTACACCAAAGCTCGCAGCAGTTGTAAAGTAGTTATTAATCAGTCCAAACTAGAGTTTGAACAGGCTAAGAGTAGAAAACTTGCTTCTTGCCCTAATGGTAGCCGAGCATTCTGGTCTTTTGCCAAAGCTATTGGCCGCAACTTTTGCCCATCTTTGCTCCCACCTCTGTCCAAACCAGATGGTTCTGTTGCCACTTCAGCCAAGGATAAAGCTGACCTGCTAGCATCCCATTTTTCTTCCAACTCATGTATAAATGATCTTGGTAAAACACCTCCCACCATTCCCAACATGCTCCATTCAATGCCTCCTCTGGTCTTCTGTCAAAAGGATATCAGAAGGATTTTGATGAATCTTGATGCTAAGAAAGCTCCAGGTCCTGATGGTATTTCTCCACTTGTTCTCAAAACCTGTGCTCCTGAACTTACTCCTATTCTTTGTCGCCTTTTTTCACTTTCTTATTCCAAAGGTGTTTTTCCTTCTGCTTGGAAATTTGCTCATATCCAGCCAGTTCCTAAAAAGGGTGACAAATCCCTCCCATCCAGTTATCGTCCCATTGCAATTACTTCTACTCTTTCTAAAGTAATGGAGAAATCAATTAACCCCCAACTCTTAAACAACCTAGAAACCTTCCGTCTGATCAACGATCACCAGTATGGATTCCGTCAGTGTCGATCCACTGGAGATATTCTGGCTTATGTTACCCATTTATGGACTGATTCAATGGAAAGGTTCGGTGAAACACAAGTAGTTGCTCTTGACATCTCAAAGGCTTTTGATCATGTTTGGCATAAAGGTCTTCTAAACAAGCTTCCATCTTATGGTTTGCCAACTGTTTTTAGTAATTGGTTATCCAGTTTTCTCTCTGATCGCTCCCTGAGGGTGATGGTAGATGGCTCTCTGTCTTCTAACTTCTCCACTAATGCCGGTGTCCCCCCAAGGTTCAGTTCTTTCCCCCACTCTTTTGCTCTTGTATATCAATGACCTTCTTCCATTGACTGGAAATCCTATCCATAGTTTTGCCAGTGATAAGCACATTGCATTCAACTTTCCATTTTGAGAAACCTTGTCCTGCTCAATCAGCTTCAACTTCTCGAAAATCTGCTACCAATTCCTTAAATGCCGATCTTCAGGTAATTCTCCAGTGGGACAAAGACAACTTAGTCGATTTCAACCCTTCTAAAACTCAGTTTTGTCTTATATCTCGCAAAAAGGATTCTTCTGCTCCTATGCTTATTTTTAGTGACACTCCAATTTCTAGACAAAATGATATATCTCTTTTGGGGATTACCCTGACTTCTAATCTCTCTTGGCACAAGCATATTACAAATATTGCTTCCTCTGCATCTAGAAAACTTTGTTTTCTCTTTCGCTCTTGGCGTTACTTTTCTTTCAAACAGCTGCTCACTCTGTATAAATCGCAAATCTGCCCTGCCATGGAATATTGTTCCCACATCTGGGGTGGTGCCCCCAAAACCTCTCTCTGGCTTCTTGATTCCATTCAGAAGAGGGCAGTTAGGTTAATTAATGATTAGGTTAATTAATTAAAGAATAGAAATAGGTGCATGTATACTTGCGTGTACACCAATGCTAGGAGTTTAGTAAATAAATTTGATGAATTTGAAGTATTGCTCAAAACATCAAAGGCAGTTATTGTTGGGATATCAGAGACGTGGTGTCACAGAGATATAAGGAATGCAGAACTGGAATTTGGGGAGTACAATGTCTACAGAAAGGATAGACTGGATAGGAAGGGAGGAGGGGTTATGCTATTAGTTAAGAAATACATAAAATCCAAGGATGTTAAGCCAGTGGACATCGCTGGACAGTGCAATGTCGAGTCAGTTTGGTGTGACATAAGCATTGGGAGATCAAAATTGAGAGTAGAAGTGTGCTATAGGCCTAATGATTCTGATGAGTATAATAAGATACTGTACAGGGAAATAGAGTGGGCCAGTAAATCAGAGAGTCTTATAATGGGGGATTTTAATTTCCCAGATATTGACTGGAATTTGGGGGTTGGTCACTCACACACTAGCAAGGCTTTTGTGGATTTATTGGATGATTATTTTCTACATCAGCATGTTCAGGAGGCAATTAGAGGGAAGAATACTCTTGATTTGATTATCAGCAGTGATTCTTCATGCATTAAGAATCTGCAGATAAATGATCCACTAGGTGGCAGTGATCACAGTGTGCTGAAGTGGGATTTACTCAAAGAGGTAACTACCATTAGGGGTCAAGGGAAGGGTTATTGCTTTCGTAAAGGCGACTACGATGGACTGAGACAGTATTTAAATTCTATACAGTGGGACCAACTGATGATGTTACCAACAGCAAATGCAAAATGGGAAGCATTCAAAGAACTTATCTTGGAAGCTACTAGGCTTTACATACCAACTAAGAAATATTGTTCAAGGTTTAGGCCAAAATGGATGTCAGATGAACTAATGAGGCATATGGCACAGAAGAAAAATGCATGGGATACATACAAATTAACACATGATACAGAAGCCTATGATAGATACAAGTTGATATGCAACCAAGTTACAAAGGAGGTTAGGCATACGAAGGCAGATTACGAGAAATCCTTGGCAAGGGATGCAAAGAAAAACAGCAAAGAGTTCTTTACTTATGTAAACTCTAGAAGGAAGGGGATGAATCAGATTGGTCCACTTGATATTGATGGGTCAAGTGTTGATGATCCTGCTCAGGTAGCTAACAAACTAAATGAATATTTTACATTGACATTCACACATGAGGAGTTATTCAGCGAGGGGAATGCCAGAGGTGTATTCAACTCTAGCAGTAAGCTAGAGAATCTTGTAATAACTGAGAGTAAAGTGGAGGAGAAATTGTTGAAGATAAATACAAGAAAGGCACCTGGGGTGGAAGGGATCTATCCAGTTATATTAAAGGAGGCAGTAAAGGAAGTAAGCAAACCCTTAGCCATAATTATGAGAGCTTCCTTGGACTCAGGGGAGGTACCCACAGACTGGAGATGTGCAAATGTGACCCCAATTCACAAAGGAGGATGAAAGGCTGACACAAGTAATTATAGACCTGTGAGTTTAACTTCTGTTCCAGGAAAATTAATGGAGGCACTAGTTAAAGAAGCACTGTAGGATCATATAGGCAAGACTTCAGCTATAGCTCGGACAAAGCATGGTTTTGCTCAGGGGAAGTCTTGCCTGACCAATTTGATTGGATACTGTGATGCAGTCACATAGGAACTGGATGCAGGGAATAACTTTGATATTATATACTTGGATCTCTGAAAGGCTTTTGATACTGTTGCACATGGAAGACTGCTGCACAAATTGGAGCAGTGTGGCATCGGAGGCAAATTGCTGCTGTGGGTAAAGGGGTGGCTGAGGGGGAGAAGACAGAGAGTGGTAATCAATGGACACTGCTCATCGTGGACCAATGTTATTAGTGGAGTGACTCAGGGCTCAGTGTTGGGTCCATTATTGTTTTCTGTATTCATAAATGATATTGATGAGGGTATATCAAGCTTAATGTCGAAGTTTGCAGACAATACAAAGGTAGGCAGGGTTGTCAAGGACACTACTGACACTATGGTACTGCAACAGGATCTGGAAAGGTTGAGCAGATGGGCTGAGAGGTGGCAAATGGAGTTTAACATTGACAAATGTAAAGTACCACACATGGGAAACAGCAACCCCAAAGCAACGTATGAACTCTGTGGTACTACACTGACAGTGGTAGAGAATGAAAGGGACCTGGGGGTGGTTGTGCAGGCAAATATGAAGTTCTCTGAGCAGTGCAGATGGGCTGCAAGAGTAGCTCATGGTGTATTGTCAATGATATATAGGAATTTTTCTAGCAGGGATAAGGAGGTGATTATTCCCTTGTATAAGGCAATTGTCAGGCCACACCTAGAGTACTGTATACAGGTCTGGAGGCCCCGAGTGCCAAGCGAGTGACTAAAACGATTCTATAGTGATTTAAAAGCGATTTTCTTAAAAGAGCGATTGATTGTAGTTGAACGTTAATTTCTAATTTCCAAGGTTATATAATTTTGCTCTTCTAAAGTAAAGAAGTCAGCTTACTCAACAGAAAGGAAAGCCACCTTTCTTCTTGTATATAAAACTAATCTACTAACGCACTAACACTAACAACCTTATCGCTTGGTCACTGGTGACACCGCTCCTGCCTCCACGTGGCGGGGCTGGAAGCCTGGGAGGAGAAATCCACTCTCCCGGGACTAAAAGGAGCAACTATGGACAACACAAAACAGTCCTACTATGGATCTCTTGATCCAGATTCAAGTAGACATGACGACCATGATAATTTGAATAAATCCCATGCTAAGAGACAAAAAAAAGAAGGAACAGATTTTTCTGCTCCTCTCTTCTTAATATTACATTCCTCCACAGACTAACCATTCAGTAAACTCTCCCCATTTTTGATTCAGAAATGTCTCGAAAATGTGGCTGGGCCTCCAAAAATGGTTCGGCGACTAAGATCTGGAGACCTATTAGTGGAAATGAGTGAACACAGACATGCTGAAAGACTCTTGAAAATATCTACCTTTGGTGTATTTCCCACAAAGGTTACCCCATATGCTACCTTGAACTCCTCTAAAGGGATAATATCTGAATGGGATCTTCTAAATGTATCAGAGGATGAACTTGTCTCTGAATTGTGTCTCTAGTGGTTGGTTGGTGGAACAGACTTCCATCCCTTGTGGTGGAGGTTGATAGCCTAAATAAGTTTAAGGCTCAGCTGGACAGGTATTTTGATCAAACAGAGGGGTGAAGTGGAAGTGGAGGTTTTTTTTTTTTTTTTTTTCTGATGCTGCATAAGCTTGCTTTCTTGCATCAAATGCCTCTACTAATGCTAATGCTAATTAAGCAATCAAAATGTAGTCCAGGCAAAAAGAATTGTCATCAAAAAAGATGGAGAGCCTGTCCCTACACGAACAGTCATATTGACATTTAAGTCACCAAATCTCCCCACAACTATAAAAGCTGGATATCTCAGATGCCATGTTCGACCGTACATTCCCAACCCAGTTCGGTGCTTTAAGTGCCAAAAATTCGGTCATTCGCAAACTGTGTGCAGAGGTATAGTCACTTGTGCTTCTTGTGGTTCAAAAGAACACACACATACGGACTGTAATAATGAAACCCAAAACTGTCCTAACTGCCATGGAAACCATTCTGCCTTCTCTAAGGACTGTATCCAATGGAAAAGAGAGAAGAACATTCAGAAGTATAAAATAGAGAACAAAGTGTCATATCAAGAGGCAAAGAAACACTTTGCAATCCCTACTAAATCATCTACATACGCCTCAGTTACTCAACAGCTACGCACAATATCAACTCTGACCGACTGTTCCGTCCCTCCAAATATCTCTATATCTGTTTGGGCAAAATCATTACTTACTTCATTAAAAGAACCATCTCCCTCAAAATATGCAACCCAAGAAGTAAATACGCCGGTAACAATACCTCCAGATAAGAATCCCAATCAGCAACCAAAAGTACAAACTAAGAGCGCTGAAAGAACTTATACACACACATTCAGATCTGATACCATGGACACTGATGAAAAAGCGGATGAAGATGACACATTTCTTGAAATTCATCCAGAAGGCGACATTGACACAAGCAGACCAGTCTTCTCAAAGAAGGATAAAGGAAAAATAGACCGGCGTAAGCAAACTACCTCACAGAAGTCAGCAGACACTAGCTAAAACCAAACAACGAATACAGTTATTCAATGGAATTGTCGTGGGCTCCGTGCTAACTTTGACGACTTTTACGATCTCCTATCTGAATACAAGCCTGTTGCAGTATGCATTCAAGAAACCAATCTCACAAATGCAATAACTATGACGATTAAGCATTACAGTATGTATAGAAAAGATAGAAACTCATCTAATTTAGCTCATGGAGGAGTAGCACTCATAGTGAATTCTTTGGTGCCCTCTAGACCTATCTCCCTGCAAACATCTTTAGAGGCAATTGCTGTCCGTGTCACCTTCGGAATCACAATAACATTAGTTTCATTGTATCTGTCACCAAATCATACATACACCTTCGCTGATTTAGATAATTTAGTAATGCAAATACCTGCTCCCTTTTGTATTATGGGTGACTGGAATGGCCATCACCCGCTATGGGGTTCTCAACATCTTGACTCCAGAGGACAGATAATTGAAAAAATTTTAGACAAACATAACCTGACAATTTTAAACACTGGTGCTCACACATATGTACATTTACCATCTGGCTCAACCTCTGCTATTGATCTTTCAATATGCTCTCCAGTGATATTTCCTCTCATAGACTGGACCGTTACTAATAACCCTCGCGGGAGCGATCACTTTCCTATCATCTGTACTTTCTGTATAAGTTCTACTCCTCAGAGTAACATTAGGACAATCTGGAAATTTGCTAAGGCTAACTGGATTAAATACCAAGAAATAGCTCACTTAGATACTGTCTTCATAGCAACCCACACAATTGACTCTGCAGTAAGCTACATTACAGATACAATAATGAAAGCATCCGAGACTGCTATACCAAAATCATCATCCAAAATCCGGCTTCATCCAAAAATGTGGTGGAACGTAGCATGCAACAGTGCTAAAAAAGAAAGGAACAAATATTGGAATATTTTTCGAAAACATCCAACCACAGCTAACCTCCTACAGTTTAAGAGAATCAGAGCTAAAGCTCGTCATATAAGACGTGAAAGTAAAAAAGAAGCATGGGCGCATTATGCCTCCACCATAAACAGATCCACAGATACTTCTACAATATGGAAAAAAAATCAAGAGAATTAATGGTAAATACTTGCAGACAACTTCTCCTATTATACTTGTAAAAGGGAAAGAAATCTCTGAACCTACAGAAATTGCCAATGCCTTAGGTACTACGTTTGAAACGCTTTCAGCTGTTGCCACATATGAACCAGCATTTCAATTGATTAAATCGCAGACAGAAAAATACAAACTAAATTTTAATACTGTCATCCTTCATTTTTATAATCTGCCTCTGACCATGGATGAATTGCGTAATGCACTTGCACGAGTGAAAAACAGTGCTCCAGGTCCCGACGGGATTTATTACACCATGATCTGTCATTTAAGTGAGGAATCATTAACTGTACTCTTACAACTGTATAACAGAATTTACTTAGAGGAGTATTACCCCGCTAGCTGGTGCCATTCTTATGTGCTAGCCTTCCCGAAACCAGGGAAAGACCACACAGATCCCAAAAATTACCGTCCTATTTCTCTAACCAGTTGTCTGGGAAAAACATTGGAAAAAATAATTAACACCAGACTGACATGGTTTTTAGAGACTCAAAACATTCTAAGCCCAAATCAGTATGGTTTCTGGAGAAAAAGATGCACGCTTGATCTCATTATCAAGGCCGAAACAAATATCCGGAACGCATTCCTGAGAAATGAACACCTAGTCATGGTATGTGTTGACATTGAAAAAGCCTTTGATACAACTTGGCGATGTGGAATTCTTCAGGACTTACATAAATGTGGACTTCGGGGTCATCTTCCAAAATTTATTAAGAACTTTCTAGGTAATAGATCCTTTCAGGTCCGATTCCACTCTTCATTATCTCGAACATATGTACAAGAAGAGGGAGTACCCCAGGGATCAGTGTTGAGCGCCACACTCTTTGCCATTAGGATTGATTCTATTACAAAGTGCATACCTAACACAGTTGACACATACTTGTACGCTGACGATCTTGCCATGTCATGTCATTCTCAAAATATGAGACTTATTGAAAGACAACTGCAAGGCACCATTAACAAAATAGTCTCTTGGGCTAAGAACAACGGATATCGGCTTTCAAAACCAAAAACGACTGCTGTACACTTCTGTCGAAAACGTTCTTTACATCCGGATCCAGACCTTCATTTGGATTCTCATTGTATTACTTTCCAACCTAGTATTAGATTTCTTGGTGTAATATTTGATAAAAAATTAAACTTCCTGGAACATATAAAACATATTCGTACAAGTTGTCTTAGAAAACTAAATCTTCTCAGAGTAATTTCTTCTATGTCATGGGGTGCAGATCGTTACGTGTTGTTACATCTATATCGCTCACTGATCAGATCCCGGTTAGACTATGGGTCTCCTGCATATGACTCAGCCAGGTCAAGTGTATTGAAATGGCTCGATCCTGTACATCACAGTGCACTAAGAGTTACACTGGGGGCTTTTCGCACATCACCAATCTTAAGCCTCTATACCGAAGCCTATGAACCACCATTACACCTTAGGCGAGAAACTCTACTACTAAATTATGCAGCCAAAATCAGCAGTTCTCCCACATCATCCCATGTGGCAATGCTTCTTCATGCCAAAATGGAGAGAAATCTATCAAACTAAACAGCGTTACAACAAACCATCTGGCATTAGGCTTCAAGCTTTGATCACAAGCTGGGGCCTGAAGTTTTCTAACATGCTCCAGGATACTAGCATTGAAACCCAGCCATGGCTTTCCATGGCTCCAGTACATATTGATAGACTTTTTCAGCAATGGGGAAAGAATAACTTCCCCGATATCAACATTAGACAAATACATATGGCTCACTCCACCGAGTTTAGCAGCTTCATTCAGCTATACACTGATGGATCCAAAACTGGTAATAAAGTTGGCACAGCTGTAGTACTACCAAATGCCACCATCTCCAGACAGCTCCCACCAGAATGCAGTACTTATACCTCAGAGCTATATGGTATTCTACTAGCCCTAGAGAATATAAAAGAAGCTTCGTAAGCTAAATCCATCATATATACGGACTCGTTAAGTGCTGTTAATGCTCTACAGTGTAAATCCTTCCCTAGTCATCCTCTGATATAGAAAATTTTAGCACAGTTATTAGCACTTCATGGACGTGGACAGCTCGTAATATTTTGCTGGATCCCTGGACACGTTGGAATCCAAGGAAACGAGCAGGCAGATTTAGCTGCTAAAATTGCTACAAATGTGATGCCATCTAATTTCAGGACTCCTTATAGTGATCTTAAGTCCTTTATCAAACAGACATATAAAGAAGTATGGACACGCATGTGGAAAGATCAGACAAATAATAAACTTTTTGAAATCAAGAGAGAACCTAAACAGTGGCAATCCAGCATGAGACGAAACAGAAAGGAAGAAACTATTCTAGCCAGATTACGCATTGGTCATACTTTCCTCACTCATAGCTATCTACTAACAAACAGTGACCCTCCACAATGCAGTAATTGTTTATGCCCACTAACAGTAAATAACAGCATATCATTATAGAATGTCCGCAATATCAGAAAGAACGGAAAACGGCTTTTTCCTCTAATTTTCATAATTACAATCATTTAACACTACAGTGTGTCCTAGGAGATCGAGAGAACATGGATGACATTTTTTCTTTTTCTAAAATTTATTAATAAATATCACCTTATCTGAACCACTATCTCCTGTAAGAAAAACGAAGGAAATATCAGACAGTAATTAGTGCATTATAGCCTAAGTTGCTGATGCACCAATAAATTTAACAAACAACAACAACAACAAGTCTGGAGGCCTCATTTCAAGAAGGATGTAGAGCTGCTGGAACAAGTACAGAGAAGGGCAAAAAGATTAGTGAATGGAACAAAGGGGTGCTCTTATGAAGAAAGGCTTAAGTTTTGCAAATTACAGTGTCTGGAGACTAGGCACCAGCGAGGTGATCTGATAGAGGTGTATAAAGCCTTGAATGGTTTGAGCATGCTCAATGATGATGGGATTCTTCCTCTCGCTCAGAATAATCACCTGAGAGGGCATAAATTCAAATTGAGGAAAGACAGATGTAGGATAGACGTGCGGAAATATTCCTTTAGCCAGTGGTTGGTTGGTGGAACAGACTTTCATACCTTGTCGTGGAAGTTGATAGCCTAAATAAGTTTAAGGCTCAGCTGGACAGATATTTTGAACGAACAGAGGGGTGAAGTGGAAGTGGTTTTTTTTTTTTTTTTTTTTGGCTGATGCTGCATAAGCTTGCTTTCTTGCATCAAATGCCTCTACTAATGCTAATGCCAATGATTCATCTCTAACAAAGTCTCTCCACTCGCTTTCTCATAGACACACTGTTTCTGCTGCATGCCTCTTCTACAGATACTTCCATGGGCACTGTTCTTCTGAATTGGCTTCTATAATTCCTGCTCTCTCTTTCAAAACAGTCCGAACACGTGCCGCCACTAGCCAACATCCATTTACTGTCCAACTTCAAACCCACAGAACCAACTTTTCATCTTCCTCGTTTATTCATTCAACTGCTGTTTTCTGGAACAACCTTCCTTCATACGTATTTCCTGAAAATTACCATCTACAGAAGTTCAAGTCCAATGTCAACAAATATCTTCTTTCGTCTTCTTAACCTCAAACCCAAGCACGGTACTAAGTACTATAGGTTCTAATACCTCTTGTGTTTGGGGTTCACATAAAAAAAAAAAAAAAAATGTGCTTCAATGTTGTTCACATGGCTTGTGTGTGTGTGTGTGTGTGTGTGTATATATATATATATATAGCATATGTTTATATATATGTGTGTATATATAAAAAGAAATTAGAATAAAAATAAAAAATCATGCTAGCAGAATTGCAGAACAGTAGAGTGAAAATAGTCAAAATGAAACATAATAATCAAACCAACAGGGAGGCAAGAGAAAAGAGTAACAAGACTAAAAATATTGTAGCTGAAACTCTCCAAGATAATTTAGAAAATCTAAATGAAAAATAATAATAAATAATCAATTTTTATTATTTATTATTATTATTATATAACTGGGGTCCACAAAACATTCAGGGGAGGTACCCATGGACTGGAGATATGCAAATGTGACCCCAATTTACAAAGCAGAATCAAAGGGCGACACAAGTAATTATAGACCTGTTAGTTTAACTTCTGTTCCAGGGAAATTAATGGAGTCACTGGTTAAAGAAGCAATGCAGGATCATCTAGATAAGGTTTCAGTTATAGCTCGGACACAGCATGGTTTTGTTAAGGGAAAGTCCTGCCTGACCAATTTGATTGGATATTATGATGTGATCACAAAGGAACTGAATGCAGGGAATAACTTTGATATCATATATTTGGATCTTAGAAAGGCTTTTGATACTGTTGCACATGGAAGATTGCTGAACAAATTGGAACAGTGTGGCATTGGAGGCAAATTGCTGTTATGGATAAAGGGATGATTGAGTGAGAGAAGACAGAGTGGTGATCAATGGACACCGCTCTTCGTGGACTAATGTTATTAGTGCAGTCCCTCAGGGTTCAGTGTTGGGTCCATTGTTGTTTTCTGTATTTATAAATGATATTGATGATGGTATATCAAGCTTAATGTCTTTGTTGCAGATGATACGAAGGTTGGAATGGTTGTTAAGGACACTAATGACAGTATGCTGCTGCAACAGGATCTAGAAAAGTTGAGCAGATGGGCTGAGAGGTGGCAAATGAAGTTTAACATTGACAAATGTAAAGTACTACATATGGGAAGCAGTAACCTCAGAGTAATGTATCAACTCTGTGGTACTACACTGACAGTGGTAGAGAACGAAAAGGACCTGGGGTAATTGTGCAGGCAGATATGAAGTTTTCTGAGCAGTGCATACAGTCTGCAAGAGTAGCTCATGGTGTCTTGTCAATGATATACAGGAATTTTTTTAGCAGGGATAAGATGATTATCCCCGGGGTCCAGAAAATTTATCGCCCGCAATTCACCACCAGCAATTAATCGCTAGCAGTTTACTGCTGCGTCAGTTTATCTCATAAACAATTTATAGCCTACAAATGATCGCTAGCATATTTTGCAGTCTAGAAGCAATGAGATGTGTTTGGTATGAGGGAATAGTATGGAAATAAAAAAAAAAAAAAAAAAAACACATGTATGGAAATATGTAATTTTAATAGTTACATGTATCACAAAAATAGTAAAAAATCCATTATTTAAACAATATAACAATTGGTTAATTTTAAACTAAACTAATTATAACGTTAGGTATGTCATAGTACACTGCAAAAATTCAAAATGAATGTTTATGCAATCTTCAGAATCAGTCACGTTGGGATAATTAATTACTAAGAAACTGCAATATTTACAACACAGTATGTACATTATTAATAATGTACATACTGTGTACCTCTTAGATAATCAACCTCTTATCTTACCTCTTAGATAATCTAAGATAATCTCTTACTCTTAGATAATCTTAGATAAGCTATACCTCTTAGATAATCAACAATAACACCCCGTTCGTCGTATGCACTAACAAGCCTTTTGATTCGGTCATCACAATCGCAATACTTCTCTTTTTTGTTCCTGGATCACTTCCACTTAAATATTGTTCAATGCGCATTTCGTTAATACTTTGTTCTTTTTTAATGCAATCGATAAATTTCCAACTGTTGGGATGATAAGCAGCGACTTGTTCCTCAAATCTTCTATGCCACCCTTCAACAGAATTATTCGTTCTTGGTATTCCTTCAAGAACAAGCTGGTGTACGTTCCACATTTCATGGGAATACTTTGGTGGTCAACGAAGATGTCGTCTGGTTGGGCATTCAATCCATGCACCTCAAAATAATCAACAACTTCTTGCAATTCTGGAGGAAAAACACAATTTTCACACAAATGTTCAAAAACGGCCGTCACAATAGGAGTGGGCACAAATGCAATTGCTGCCAAAATTCGCATATTTAAAGCAAAATTAGCATCAGTTTCATAACATTGTTTCAATCCATTATTCTGAATGGAACAAAAAATACATTGTGAAAAGTGGAAAAAACAACTATGTTGCGAAGCGTCAGGAAAAACTCTTCTGCAAGCATTCATCATTGCTGTCTCAAAATCTATAGTTATTGATTGCAGGGACATAGCCGGTTCCAGTACTTTCAGCTGCTGTAGTAGAGATACATATGTTTCCTCAGACTTGTTAGGCAATAATGCATAAACTAATGGAAGTGATATTTTGTCCTTGAATCCATGTATCGTATACAGCTGATAAAAAAGTAAGGGAGCAGTTTTGAAAGTCCCATCGGCATAACAGTGTTCACTTTGCACTAACAACTGCAAATTTTTTTTTGTACTGAAAATTAACACACGATTGTCCTCGGGTCCAGAATCAAATTGTAGAAACAATTCTCCATTTCATGATGTTTTATATTCTTCTGTAAAAACTATGTCTCTACGATGCATTGAAAGAACTGGGCCATCAAAATTTCGATTTCTTTATTTCGGATCGTTCGTTTCATTGCATCTACACTTGGAAGCTTCGGGGCTGCTGCTTGGCTACAGGTTCTCGAAACATTTGAAATAATACTATGAGGCATATTATTTGTTGTTTCTGCATAAGTTCGAATGATATCAAGAAGTTGTGCTGCCTCAACTCCTGCTGCGTCTCCACAATGATTGTGCTCCTTCCATGTTTTAATGATGGTGTTATCTACCGTAGTAACTTGAGCGGCACATTTGGTTTTTCGGTAATTTTGACACTTCCAATAAAATTTTGTTTCATTTTGCCTGTCTTTATAAAACAAATGTTCACTAAAGCACAATTTTGGTTTTTCTTTTTCTGATTTCAAAAATTCCACCGACATGATGCATTCACAAACTCAAAAGGATGAAAAATAAACTCAAAATAAGAAAATGTTGTAATTGTAAGAGATTATAAACATATAAGTACCTCCCTAATCAGCACGCCCTAAGCCAGCGGGTAGTTGGTTGGTGGAACAGACTTCCATCCTTTGTTGTGGAAGTTGATAGCCTAAGTATTTGGAACGAAGGGGTGAAATGGGAGCGTTTTTTTTTTTGGCTTATGCTGCATAAGCTTGCTTTCTTGCATCATATGCCTCTACTAATGCTAATAACTTCAAGGGGTGTGTCAGGGTAGTAAACTGTAGAAAAACACTTAGTCTTAACTGTGTCTGCAGTAATGTCACGAGTGTTGTCAATAAAAGGTGGTTCAGGACAAGAAAAAACTGAAGGATTATAATACAAAGAAATGTGATGTGTTCTGTGGAATATAAACAAGTGGTAAATATTCTCATCATCAGAGAATTCTCTTACAGTGTTTGTTTGTTTGTTTTGTTTGTTGTTTGGTTTTTAGGAGCATTAGCAACTAAGGCCATATTGCTCTGGGAATATGTGGTGGTCATTTCCTAACCTTTCCGCATCCTCCATATTTGGTGGTGATGGACTCGAACCCCGGTCTAATCAAGAAGCGTGTGCTACGCACTGTTGCTCCTTCCCACCTGGCTACGGAGGCGCCCTCTCTTACAGTGAGACCTTGGAACATTTATATTAACCTAGCAGCAAGTGTGCTGCTTGGTTATTATAAGTGTTCAAGAACACAGATCTTAGCAGAAGAAAGGAAAAAAAAGACAAACTAAACTTAAAATTGAAATATCTACTAGAATTATTCGTGTCTGAGTTTAGTATTCCTTCATTATGGCCCTGGCAGTTAATCTGCATCATTATGTTAAAATTGGATAAGTATGGACATAAAAAAATAATCAGATTGCTCCATGTTGGTGTACAAAATGCATTGCACACCCACTCATTTAATTGATGTATGGAGTGGGGACATATAGGATTTTTCTTAGTATTTTGCTGTTTTCATCACTGTTTGTGTGTGTTGGAAATGAGGTATTTGGATTATAATTTTTTGAATAAAAAGACTATTATTACTGTATGATGTCAGAATAAGGAATGCAAGACATGCTTGCATTCCTTATTTTTAACAGTTTAACATTACAATGTTAAATTGTTTATTGCCTTTGTTCCAAATAGTGATTGGTGTAAAAAATGCAACATGCACATTTGCATTTTTTTTT